>NC_047511.1:22833822-23076322 GCF_902827115.2 Pseudochaenichthys georgianus | reverse complement strand
CCTGGAGCAGTCTTTGGGAAGTTACTGTTTCCTTGACCGAACACCTCATAAAACCACAAGGTGTTTTTTACAGGTTAAACAAATAAGCTATAAAGCGTGCCTTTGGAGGTGCTGCTAGGCAGATTGTGTTACTTATGCACCGAGCCAGACTACCAATTTCCCTTGGTTCAAGTCTTGGTGCTAAGCTAACCAGCTACAGGCTATTTTTTATAACTGCCATACTGAAATGAGAGTGGTATCTATCTTCTAATTTCTTTCTTTCAACATGCTTTATTTGCCATTTTGGGAGAGACGGGATAAGTAAACAGCAGACAGTGATGTTAAAAACATGCAAAGCAGGCAGGTATCCAGGGAATGGAGGAAAGCACAGACTCACAGAGGTAACTGGGAATTTAAGTAGACAGGTAGAGAGGAAGCCAACCTGTCAGAGAGTAATAGGAAGAGGCTGGATGGTTAGCAAGGGAGGAAGGCAGTGAGACAGGGCAAAGGAACTCAACACATTTCCTTTTCAAAATGGATTCTTGTGAAAATGAATAATATTTCACCTCGCCCCCATCGATGCCCCTTTAATCTGGACAAAAGGTGCTCTGTATGTGGGCAGGTAATCAGGCAAGCAGGTTGATAGGCAGGAAGACAGACAAGCTGTGAAGCAAGAAAAGAGAAGTTGTGCCTTGAATGATAATGTATTAATTCATCCCCCACTCTGATAATGTTCACAGCATGCTTGGCTTGATTCATTCATCACAGTCTACTGGGGGCCTTTTTACGTTATTTGTGAAAAAACCTCTTTGCTTTTCTAAACCTGTTAAGGCTTGATTTGTGTTCTGACTGGGTTATTCAGGAGGTGATTGCTTCTGGGTTTGTTAAGGTGTGTGAGGCTACGGCATGTTTTTGAGCCAGTGTCTTATTTGTGTATGTCTACACCCTTGATGCATAAATTGGTGTGTGTAGAGACTGAGAATTCTGCAATGAGGCCTGTTTTGGTCTCTGAGTAGTTTGGTTTGATTGGGCAGCGCGGCAGCTGCATACTGACATGCTGTCTTTTGATCTACTCCCATCCTTAACTAATCTGGGACTGTCTCATCTGTTTAGCTGAAATGTTATCCTTATTTGTTTCTTGTGGGATCTGTTTAATTTCATCTAAAGAACCAACAAATCTTCCAATTATTGATTGCGGAATTATACGGCAATTGAACCCTTGATTATTTAAATGGGTTTATAGTCTGAGTTAGGAGACATGGCTATGCGCCCAGCTCCTCTGAGGAGAGTTTGATGAGTCAAAACTGGTCTGACATCATCAAAGAGAATATTTTCAGATTTTGGAAGTAATTATTAGATTGTGTGTGTTCAAATCCTGTTTGTATAAGGCTTTAAACTGCTGCTCTCATCTATTAGACAGGTAGGAAAAACAGAACACAGCCAATTCATTAGTCAGCCCATCTTCAGTTTCTCTCCTGTTTCTTTAGTGCGTGTTTGTGTCAGAGAACATGTGAGCTAACACTGGGTGCATGACATCTAGTAATGCTAGCTAGTATAATACTAGCCTGGTAACTAGATAGGAACACAGGACGGCAGGTGAGGCTATCTAGACCCACTTTCCGTTAATGATTTAGGTGGTGTAGATGGGTCTTACTCAAAGGGAATGGCTTCTCTTTCAGTTGTCATGTCTTAAAGTAACATTTTGTATTTATTTTAAGTGTACATTCATATCAGAAGATTGGAGTCCTTAGAAAACCCTTTTTAAATTCCTCTTCAGTTGTTAGAGGGTTGCTTTTGCCTTGTTTTTGTCACATGGCTCCTTTACCTGGTCTCCATCTTGAGTTTAAACTGCAAAGTTACAGTATGTTACATCACATCACAAAAAAAGAAACCAGACAGCAAGGGAAGGAGGTGGGATGAGTCTTTGGAGGTGCAGCTCTGACCTAGATAATATTGGGAGTTAAGAGTGCTGAGTTGAACCTGTGGTGTACGACCATTGTTGTCATTCAGACTGTATCTGACTTTTATCGCCATCCTTCCCTTTAGTGGTGGATTTGCATGTCTGTTTGGTCCTGTGAGGTTCAGTCATCTAGTGGCAGCTGAATTCCCTCAAGCTGACTGGTTGATTGTTGCAGACTCTATCTAGAACAAACAGTTTTCATGCAGCCAGCTGATAAGATGGGACAGAGTGGTGTGTTCTCACTGGTGCCGCTGTAGCACTCATTTGTATCACACATTAACAAGTGAAGGACTTAGCAACTATGGGTGACCCATACTTTGTAAATGAACAGTCACAGATAGCACTCCTCAGACATATAGATAAGATATTTGCTGTCTTTAACACTGTGAAGAATGTGGTTACAAATAATTAGATCACTTGTACATTACAAATGACATTCACACAGGTCTCTACACAGTTCTTACAAACACATGCATGCCCACATATATGCACACAAGCATGCTCAAAACCACATTAACACATCAACTCAATAAAGCAGGACCTACATCCAATAACCCTGTGACAGCTGAGCAATTAACTGACACATTTGAAATATATCCCATAGTAGAATTTAGTACATAGCTGGGATTCAACCTTTTTACTGCTACTGTGGTTTTATATGCTTCTAGTTGTACATAACAACTATATTGCATACACTTTTTGTGGCACTTGTAGACTCGACAAAGAATGAAAAAAGCTTATCTAAGAATAAAGTAGGAGTCATTTTAGCATCACGTACAGTACAAGCATGTTATTAAAATGTAATGAACACAATTCACTCCATAGTACAACCCAGTCATATTTTCCCATGTTTTAATATTTGAATAGTTCCTATTTCATTCTGGGCTGTGTCATATGCTGATTACAGAGGGCAGAAAACGGCGGGGTTTCAGCTATTTTCATTTCCACTTTACACCAGCGCCTCACTCCTGTTCAGGGTAATTGTCTGTACGAAGCAGCCTACATGGCCTCAATTACCTTGGGAGGCTGTATTCCTTACCTCCACCGCTTGCATAATAAGGCGTGACTTTCTATGTGAGTGCTCTCATTGCCTGTCCCACCCTGGAGGCAGTCACATAGTTATTCCTTCATCACGGTGATTTCCATGCTTGTAACACTGGGCTAATTATTATAGTAAATACTGCCTTAGCTGTGACTACAGCAACAACTGAATGGCTTGGGTGAGCATTGGGGAGAAGGCATTTAATTGATTATTAGTTGGATTCCTCTGCAAATGATTGGAGTCCGTCTCACACGACAAAGGAAGAGTGACGCTATTTTTATCCAAAGCACCTTACTGGATAGCAGCAGAGTGGATTTTTAGGTTGTATCAGTATGAACCAGTTAACATACTGTTCTAGTGTGCAAACTTTAAAATGTAGTGCAATGAAGTGGCAGTGCTTCAGTCAATTTAGGATAAAAAGGAACAAAGTCTCCCATTTTGTTCTGACCAAGCAATTTCTCATCCACTTTTCGTCCTTAATTCTTTGTGCCACTATATTGAGATTAAATAAAGATTGTGGTCAGGGGAGATATCGATTTTAGTGGCTAGAAGGGTAGCCGATTCTCAGGAGCTTTTTATAGCCATTAGCAATAGTTATTCATTCCCTGGGATGCATTGTGTTACAGCTAAGGAGGGTGTTGGAGCTCACACTGGGATTGTAATCAATGGAAGCATTTATAAAGTGTCTTTCTTCTTCTCCCATCATGAGTTCAGCCCATGGCTCACGTGTGCCTTAATATGGTCATCATATGATGTGCAGCAATAAAACCATTACAGGAAGATTAGTCACAGGAACAGCTTGCTGACTACATCATCTGCCATATGCCTCACGTAAACAAAGCTAAAAGGAGATATTATTCACAGTGGGATGTAATGAGGAGCTGAATGCAGAGGAAAGAGGGAGACCTAACAAGTGAGGAGGCTTTGGTTACCCTTTTAACTGATAGCTATCTCTCAAATGGACGGACAGAGGAGTGCACCTGCACTGCAGCCATTTATATAAGAGGACAAACAGTGTATTTTATTACCTGGGGGATGATGAAACTTTATCCACCTTTGAGGGGGTTTATGGTGGACTTTAATGAACAAATATGTGTGAGAGATAAGAAGCTTTAGTCAGGGGTTTATGGCATTGTGACGGTTAGCTGGAGATTCTAGATGATGTGCATACAAGTGCCCCCATACACGAGAATAGGCGAACACACTCACCCAGGCAGCCAGGCATGTGCTCACAAGCAATCATATATCATAGATATAGCCTCTCAATGTCACTCATACATCCAGAGCTACCCAGCAGAACACAGCCTCAGGGTGAAGACATGCCATGCTAAGGGCTGGGCTGCGTATGTGTCCCGTATCCACTATCAGGGTTTTGGGCTGGGTTCTTTGTATCAAGTGTCCGTGGGTCGGACATGTGCTGGGAGTCAGATGTCTTTGTGGTCAGATGAAGATCTGATCCGTGAGAAGACTTATTCTCTGACTCAGGTTTTCTTTGTTTTGTTGGCGTCAGGTTCCTGCTGAAGAACACAATTAAATAATGAAAGGTGGTCAACTAGGCTGTATAGGCTCAATTGAACCTATTAGTGGATTAATCCTTTATGCAATCACATTTAATTTATTGGAGAAATGTGTTGAAAACTGGTAATTAGTTTAAAATACACATCTGGTTATAGCTTCTATATTATGACAATGAAATGTTTTCGAATGTGGGTCTAATTACCAAACTATTTTAATATGTCACCTTGCATTCTGGAAAACTACAGCTGCCATTTTCACTTGTAAAAATTATAAATTGATTGATCAAGAGAAAATGGGAGATCATCGGTTAATCATTAAAACTAAAATGAGATTGTTCTGGCTGATGATTTTTGGCACTATAACTCCCTGCAACTTACAGTAGCTTCAAGCAACTAAACAACGTATGGCACATATATATGCTTCATGAAATAACACTTTGTCGCACCATCTGTTGTTTTCCAATTTCTTTCAATTAGAATATATTTGGGAATTTGAGCATCAAAGTGCAGCCAAACTAAGAACACTGAGTCATGGTTTCTAACAGCATGACTCTTACCTCAATTACACATTTTGGCAGTGCGGGGAAATAGCATTTATCCAGCGATGTGATGAAAAGCCATGTCAAAGTGAGCGTAGGTAGATCTGATTGCAGGGTGTGTTTGAAACATAATATAGATCTGATTTTTTTTCATGTTCAAAATGAGAAGGACATGATTCCTTGAAGTGGTGAGTTGAGTGTTCGATCAAACCTGATTGTGTCTCTGCCCACCCACACTGCAGGCCGAGGATGTAAGATATAGTGGTCGTTCACAAAGTGCCATTCAACTAAACTTCAGATCAAATGTATAGATAAGACGAACAAACGTCTGATATTTCCCCCATCTTTCTTTCCGTCAATAAAGATGTTCTTTTGTATAAAACAGACACGTTTTCTCAGCCCTTATAAGACATGCGGAGGAAAGTTCTGGGTTCAGGTTGCGAGAAAAGCGGATCTACCTGACTGCAGGGTGTGATTTCCAGATTAGTCACTGCAGGAAATATCTCTCACATTCACAATTTGCCCTTGTGCAAATGTAAATATGTTGTAAGACAAGACAGGAACATTTAGAGACATTTTTGCTGTGCTAACTTGGTCTTGTTCTTGTCTGTTAAACAAATACCTTGACTCAAGCTATTTAACCTAGTTCTTATTTGTTTTATTCTATACAAACCTTTTATCAGAACCACATCAATTGTGCATAAGAGGATGTTTCCTGGAAAAGGCCTGACCTCCACAGGGGCTTTTCAGACAAGCAACATGAAAAGCTTTAATGAACAGAGCGCATTCTGTTGAGAGCAGCAGTAGATAAATAACAAATATGTATGTCCATAAACATGTAAGCAACAACTTTAAAATAGAAAAAAGGGCAATGAGTGCCTGTTCTCTTTCTTAAAGATTGCAGTTGTCGACATAGTGTAAGATTTGTAAGGATGAGGCAGACGAGGAGGAGAAGAGAAATAGATCTGCTTTGGTGGGAGTTGGCCTCTCAAGAGTGCAGTATGGTGCTCTTGTAGTTGAAAGTGTGTGCATGTATTTGTGAACATGTGTGTACATCAAAGTTTTTTATTTTCATGTATTTTCTCTGTGCTCATGCCCTACCCCGCTGTGAGCTTGTGTGTACTTAGGTGTAGACCCCCTGTGAAGTAAATATTGCAGCGCTGGGAAAGCAGGGCCAGGCGCACCGGGCCAGAGCAAAAGAAGCAAACAGGGCACACAACCTGCACACAGACCCTTCTTTATGCCCCATCTATAACACAGTTCCACGAAGGACAGCCTGAGGCCAGTGAAGGTCTGTCAAGGTAGTTCATTGTGCAGTAGGAAGTGGGTTGTTCATATGGTAATAGCTGCTGGAGCGGGTTCCTTCAAAGCCCGTTTGTTTTAGTGGAAGTTGTAGTCACTCATTGAGGGGGACTGGATGGAATGTGACAGGGTGCACTGCTGTTTAGTTACTGTAGCTTAATTGACCCTGAGAAAGACGAGCGAAGGCGGTTGAAGGAGGAGGAGGGTTATTGCTAAAAGAAGTGGAGGAAGAAGAGGAGGGAGGGAGCGAGATAAATGGACAGAGCAGTGGGGGGGCAAAACAACGAAAGAAGAAAATGAAAAGAAAGAATGAAAGAAAGAAGAGAGGACGCTTCATTATGGTAGAAGCAGCTCTTCTCTGGAATCTGTTTATGTGTTCAGTCGACAGGAAAAGTCCTTGTGGTGAGCGCACAGCACAGAGAGATGGATTCCTCCGAAGTCCTTCTGCTAATGAGCCAACTTGTCCAGAATCATCATCTTTCTAATTATTTACTTCATTTTTATTTATGGTTCCATTTATGCCTTTTCTATTTATTGCATGCTGATCCGCTGTTTTCTTTTCTGGGTCAGGAAAAAGCTGAGTCTTGTCTTTTCTCATTAAGCTACATAATGAAAGCAGTCACAGGAATATTGTGGATCAGCAGGGAAACATTTTCAGAGGTTTTATGTTAAAAACTTCTACACCCTTAATTATTTACAATCTATCCGATACTTGTTTACATTTATATCAAAACTTAAAAGGGTTAACTTGCTGATAGGGCTATGAAAAATCAGCTGATCACCAAACGATTAGGACAATGCCTCGGGCAACATGATTGTTCTTAATAATTTATATGGTAAATGAATGCGTCTAAACGTTTAAAAAGTAACTCAGTCTGGTAAAAGATGAAACTGATTGACATGTTGACAACCCTTTTAAAAATGATTTAAACTCTCCAGCCTGGTAACCAAGCCTAGTTTAACTGAATAACATTTCACAGTAACACTGTATTTGTCTTAAGTTTTCATATTCAATGTCAAGTTGTTTCTTTGCTTAAAGAAGTGAAAGCGGACATAGAAAATATGTTTGTGTGTGTGTGTGTGTGTGTTGTGTGTGGTTGTTTGTCTTTCTGATATACCCCTGAAGCCATAACTAGGGAGGACTAATCTGACAGATGTGATGGATGAGGACAAAAAAGACGCACACGCACACGCACGTTCATAGTTTATTGTGCATGGGCTACACAGCCACCTTTCAACTTGGTCTTTTGCACAAATGTTGAGCAAATCATCAGTTCAAAAGATTGGCAAGGCTGCAGTAGGAGACAAAACAATTGAAACGTTCAGTCCCATTTTTCTATTTCCTCTGTATGACATTTTTCTTTTACCTTCACTCTAGTCTGAGGACACGATTTAATCAAAAATGTAGCGACATCCACAGACCTTGGTCAGGCTCCCCATTATTTGGGTTAAAGCTAGCTGCAGTTGGTGGGGCTATTTTAAGGCTCCGGCTGCTGCTTGCCCTGTACTTCCATATCTCTCAGTGGGAACAGGGAGTCATTGATCTATTGCCTAGCAGCCCTCCTGCACCCCCTCCTCTCTCCCTTTCAGCAGGAACCTACAAAGCATCTCTACCCTGCAGCTTTCACCTTCATATGGCATACAAACTACTATATACTGTGAGTAAAAACAAAATATCAGTGTGAGAGAAAATCAGTTGAAATCGCTTTAAATGACCACATTAGCACCTTGAACCTCTTAAAAATAACTTTTTTCTCATTGTTTGCTACACAGTTAATACATAATAGACTTGGAGACCCTTGCCCTTTCCAGTGTTCAGTAGTATTCCTCAGGTATGTGAACTGAAACAAAGATAAAATGCTGCCTGACTCTCCAGCCAAGCAGTAAACACCCTGGCAAAGCAGCACTACCACTGCTGATGCGGAGAAAAAGAGCACATGCACTTTTCTTTGAAAGGAGATATTGTTCAGTTTCACTTTTACTATATCCTCCTGGGACCCGAGGAAAAAAAGTGTCTTCCAATATCCTTTTTTTTGTGATTTCCTACCTATTTAGGGTTAAAAAAACATCTTGCAATTTAGACTTTTTTTATTTTATTTTAAAATGTTACAGTATGTCCACTGTAGAGGACGTCGGGACTATTAGTTTGAAAAGACAGCCAAAATTAACAGATGGACTATGTATTATGGTTATAGAGTGATATTAATACAATAATACATTCACCTTTATTTAAATTGATCTGAACATTGCTGTTTATTTGGTCAATACAAAACTAGCTTGTTTTTGGTGAATCTTTCCAGATCTTCAAAGACTTTGTAGTCAATGTAGTGGGAAAGTACCTCATTGACTCCAGTCAGCACGGGCTGTAGGGTCATCTTGACTAGTTTTATGGATGTGGTCTCCATTTGACCATGCTCATAGAAACACACTTGACATTCCTGAGGCAATTCTCATTTTTCATGGCTCCACAATAAAAAAAACAATAAGACATACGTGCTACTCTTGGCCCACAGAGGGCCATGTCTTTCCAGCTTGTCCCTATCTGTCTCTATGTATCTATCTGTGTGCTCATGGAGCATCCTGCATCTTTCCCCCCTTCTTCTTGACCCTCTTCTATCCCAGGTGTGAAAGCCTCATCTCTCTCATCATCTGAGAGCTCAAAATCTTAATCTCCCTGAACTATATGGTACAGAAAATGTCTGCTTCAGTTCCGTCTCCTGCAACAATATTGAGTCATAAAGTCCATGAAGATAGTCCTGACGTCCACTAGAATGGACATTTATAAAAGGGCTGTTATTTGAAATCTTGAATTATTTAATTGCTTTCAGAACTAATTATATAGTTCCTCACATGTTAATAAACAAGAATATATATGATTTTCATGGTAAAAATGACAATTATTCAACAATATTTGACTTCTCCTGCTTCTATACAATTTAGTTTTTCGTATGCCAGCCATTTTGGATGAAAAGAAAGAGGAACTTCCCAGCATGCAATTTTAACCAATGACATATCACTGGAAAGACCAGGATGTCCTCTGTACAGCACATCAGGGATTGATAGAGTAGCTCAAAAGAGTAAAAGGAGATGCATGTTAACAAAATGTCCACTACAGTGGACATTTTCAATGGGCTGGGTCCCAGGAGGGTATTGCTGCTGCTCAGAGGGGACCTTGTGGCTGTCTTTTTAATGTGGTGACTTTTTGAAGTTGATCTTTAAACTGAAGAATGACTGAACAACTTCTTTGGTTAAGCCTTTACAGAGGATCCGAAGTTTCAATAGAAAAACATAGAGGAATTACTTAATTCTTAATGCATACGTTGTGGGAGAGATTTGGGACTAATGTCAGGTGTCAATCCAAATGAAATGCAGATTTTAACTACATTTATGTTAATTAACAAAACAAATTGTGCATTTTTATGCGTTTCCATGCACTACATTGTGTGTCAATATTAGCTCTCAAGTCAGGTGCCATATACCACTGCAAAAGATGATGTTATTAAACAAACTCCAGCCAAACCTCCCAATGATGGTTAGAAGTTTAAAAAGGGATGGAAATATGGCATTTATGGCTGTTCATGTAATAACTGGAGGACTATTGCTACATACTCTCACACTTAGTAGAGCGAAAGCTTGACGGACCTATGATTTATTGCTTATTTCCGTCTCACATCGCATTTTGTTTAAACTTTTCATCCTCAAGCAAGCATAACAACTTTTTAAATCAAAACATATTCCAATGATACACTGCAGGTTATTTCCTGTAACTTAGTGTTTTCGAACAAGGTCATTTTTCAAGCTTCACCTGTTGGCTTGGCAGCAGGAGAAAGGATTGCTGCAGAAAAGGTCCACAAATATCCCACATCCATCTTCCTCTCTCTCGCTGTCCGGCTTTTCTCTCACTGCATGTTCTCTAAGCTCTGTAGAGTCTGTATATTTGTGTGCATGTTTGAATATGTGTATTGAACGTACTGCTGCATGTAGCTTTCACTTATCTTTCATATGAAAAGTCAATTAAATATAACTCTTTTAAAAAGAGACAAGGAGACTTAAGGGATGATGGAGGGGTGTGCTGCTGTAATAATGCAACTATTGAGACATCTCGTCCCTGTGACGTGTTTTGGTTCACCAGCAATCAGGATTGTTCATAAGTCCCCCCTGTGCCCACTCAATCTCCACTTTAGTTTACATAGCCCGTCGTTCCGTCTGAGGTTCTGGCTGCGGACCCTCCTGCTATGTCTTTGTTTGTTTTGGTAATGGATTCCAAGTTGCTATTGTTGTTTATGTCACTTGGTGATTGATGGGAAAAACTCAGCTTCTCTTAGCCCCCCCCTTCCCCTGCCAAAGCCATCTTTGTATGCCTCTCAAGATGAACACACAGTGAGCAGAACAAGTTCCATCCTATTCTCCTGACAAAGTGACTCACTGGCATCCGGATGCTCGCTTTTTTGGACCAGCGGGCCATGCCTTTAAATCAAGAGGGAGACCTTTCTGAAAACAAAGTTGATTCTGTGTGGCTATGACAGTGCAGCCTCCAAAGGAAAGGTTGAGATTATATGCGTGGACAGTTTGGGGGTCCCTCTATTCATCGGCCATGTCACCCCATGGGGGAGGACTAATTGGTGGCCGCTAAGAGCCCCCTGTTTTGTCCCCCGTGCTCACAAAGGCGTCGGGGTGCGGTCGCGTAGAAGATGGGGGTAGAGGGAGGCTGCAGCGAGGACAGAGAGAGGAGCAGGTTTCCCATAGAATAGTTGGCCGGGATGAACTGGAGGGGGCCCTCGCCACTGGGTTGCAAGGGGACACGACACACTCATTCACTCACTCATTGACACACACACACACACACACACATACACATATACCCTCTCAGTGGGGGACTCTGGTGCCAGTTGCTGGCCTCCTCCTCTACGAATGATCCAAGACTGACCCACATAGTCAGCCATGTGTGAGGCTTCCCTTTATCCCACAGCCCAGTTGAAACATTGAGTTATGGGTGTTCTCTGGTGCTCCCTGCTTTCTCGGCTGGGACTGCACTGGGGCCCCATGTGGGCTGACATTGTTCACCCCGACCCAAGGACAATGAAGCTGTTGGCTTGGCAGAGAGAGAGAGAGACAGGGAAGGGGGGGAATAGGGAGAGAAAGAGATTGAGATGGACAGGGTGAATAATTGAGAGAGGATTGGAATGGTACAGATAGAGAGATATGGAGGTATAGAAAGTGTTTGGGGTAAAAGAGACGGAGAGAGATTGCATCTTTGGTAACAGAGGTGGAAGAGATAAGAAACTTAGACGACAGAGGTAAAGGGAGAGTGGAAGATAGGCATGAGAGATAGAAAGAGTGAGACAGTGGGACATATGGTGAGACAGACAGGGAGCAAAGCGACTGGGCCACTATGAGTAAGTATTGATTGCAGTGTGTGCTGGGTGTCTTCAGCTGTCAGAGCTGGATCCAGAGCGGGGTCGTTAGTGTCTGCGTGCATGAAGGCTGGGCATTAGTGGCTCTTTAACAAACTCTGTATTGATTGGGACTTAGAGGAGGACCTACATGTATACGATGGGATAATGTCCTCTATGTAATTAGCACCATTGCTCTGATAGTGACATTGTGCAGGACATAAGGGTTGGAGGAAAGAGGGAAACCATTAGTTCCAATCTGAAAGATTCTTTAAAGTAAAAGCTTAATTTCATAATTTCTCCCCCTGCAGTTTTTATGAGGCTTTCAACCTATCTGCTCCCACCAATATTTAATCTAGATTCAAGCATTTGATGCTGTTAAAAGCAGTTGATGAAGCTGATACTAATAGTTTATCTTAAAGGCATAAAGACAATAAATCAGGGAAAGGGAACTAAGACTGTATCATGGGTCATTTAACACGTTCTCATTCTCTCCCCACTTCCATCGTTTCTCCCATCTATTTGACCATGATTAGTGACTGGCCCTGCTCTCAAAAGAACAATATAATTGACAAATGACTTTAGCTAATCAAGTGATTGTGGCGATGATGATTACTGAGAGAAAGTGTTAACTCGTAGAGCCAAGCAGCTAGCTCAAGTACACAGGCAATTAAAAAGTGCATTGATTCAGAGTCATATGTTGTAGGAATTGTTGTTTTTACAAAGCTGCTGACAGGATGTTATACTATTGCTCCTGTCATCTGAAAATAATCTTGTAAGGAGAAGGAGTCCTCTATTGCATGTGAAGGGCCCTTACACACACATATCCAATCAATAACTGAATAAGAAGTTTACATTACCAAATGCAAACAAAATCATCAGTCAGATCTCTATTCCTTGAAGTAGTCCCTCTGAGCATTTTTTTTGACGTTTTGCAGCATTTGTGTCCATAATTAAAGATGAAAGATGGTGCTGAATGTAATGATAAAAGCTGCCTGGCTACCACAACAATCTTACAGGCAGCTGATGCATGTCAGCTGCCATGTTTTAGGTATATCTGCAAAGATCAAACTTTTGTTTGTGTGGGACAACAAAGACTTTGTGGAAGCCTTTGGTGGCATCTTTAGAAAGTGTTCCCTATCAGAGGCTTTGTTGCAGTTAATTGTTTCTAGCAATATAACATGTATAGCTCTTATTCTATTCTCGGCTCAGACTCCTACTTATACTTACTTGACTTTTTCTTTTTAAAACAAAGGATTACTTGGTTCTGGCTCAGTGTGTCGTTGTGTGGGTCGTCATTGATGAACATATTCATTTTCCAGCACACACCACACCAAACCAGTAGCATGTCATCAAAAGCTTAGACTTAAGCGCTGTGTGCACGCAGCACGCTCGCTTCTGGAACCCATTTTTGTGTGGGGTAAAACCACATGAAAGGTCTGGCTCTATCCTTCCGCACAGACCCCCATCCCTCCTTTTTTTTGTATCCCTGCCTGCTTCCCTCCATTGCTGTTGGAAGATTAGACAACTTTACTGGATCTTATAATCAGAGATGTCAACCACAGATGAAAATGCCCAGGCAAATGCATTTTGATAGCTCCCAAGAAGAGGGAGACATGTGCAGGCCATTATGCCTTTTCCTCAAAGACAGCTGCTGCCTCTGGATCTTAGGACTCCCTGAAAGTCGGTGGCATAAATGGAAGGTAATTACCATATCAGAGATCAAGACTCTAGGCTCTGACACCACTTTTTCAATTACTCAGAGAAGGTTGTTAAGATGCAAATTCAACAAAATGGCTGAAACCCCCAGAGAGGGGTTTCACACCCAAAGCTGCTTCTTAAGTTTCTTAGCTCATCACATTTTGACTGACAAAGAGAGAGAAAGGATGGGTGGGGTGCGTACTACCTATGTATAATTCATTTTCTTCGTTAGCGTGGCAACCTAACATTTCATTTCAGCATAAACATCCTCAACTCAAGATTCATGGCAGTGTACCTTCATTTTAAGCACGCAAAATCACCTCATTCAACCTTCATTAAATTCATGTTTTGCGATGATATTGTGCGTAGAGTTTGAATTCGTTAATGAGGCTTTTTTTTCTTTTTACTTGACATTTAATCGTTCCTCACGACAAAGGCATGTTCATCAAATATACACAAGTCAGTTTGTCCTTACATTTTTCTTAATTAATTGTATTTGGCCAGTGAGTGTTTCCTAGCCATTGGATATGAAATCACCTCATTCAAATGTAATCTGTAGGTTTGCTTTCAAAGTTCTAATATTTAGTTTTCTTGGATGATACCAGTAATGCGATGAATTATGCAGGAGCAATGTACTGAACGTTACTTAGCTGGCCATCCATAGTTATGCAAATGTTGGATTCTGCCTTCAGCACAAGCTCAGAGGAAATATTTAGAGGGTATGTTAGGGAAGATGTTCAAGAAATAATACACAAAGTACATGTATTCATGGTAACGCATAAATGAAAGAAAAATGTGTGCATTGGAGGACACAAGATAACAAGACATATCCTCTTGCTTCTTAGAAAAAAAAATTGATTTAGCGGACCGTTTTACTGACCTTCTAAAAAACAGACCATCATTGGCATCCTAATAAGCCCAGCGCTCATGCTTCTGTGGACCTTACACGATATGAACAGTATGAACAATGAAACTGGCATGACTTGTGTTTTTGCCCTTGAGTCATTTTAAAGTTTCCTAGAGTTAAATAAAACAAGAAATCACAGCTATTTGTGAAGTGTCAAACATATATTCATAAAATATGACTCGACATATGTTGTTTATCATGGCTCTCCGTGGAATTAATATGAATAGATGTGATGGGTGTAATAAAGACGAGGACAGACCCAGAGGGAACCAGTAAGAAACAACAACTGAAAGATGTGGAAGAGCAGTCCGGTCCGACTGGCGCTGCCAGGAACGCTGGGAACACAGTGGACGTGCATGTGTGTGTATGCGCGCGCGGGTGTGTGTGTGTGTGTGTGCTTGGAGAGCATCTCTGTGTGTGTGTGTGTGTGTGTGTGTGTATGTGTGTGTGTGTGTGTGTGTGTGTGTGTGTGTGTGTGTGCCAGGGCCTGGAGGAGGAAAATCTCTCGCTGAGGTCATGCCATCTAAGCCACACACACACACACACACACACACACACACACACACACACACACACACACACACACACACACACACACACACACACACACACACACACACACACACACACACACACACACACACACACACACACACACACACACACACACACACACACACACACACACACACACACACACACACACACACACACACACACACACACACACACACACACACACACACTCTGTTAACTCTGTGTTGCCCTCATCATGATGGCCTCATTATGATGGAGCTGAATTGTGTGGGGTATGTGTGTGTGTTTTTGTGTAGTTGGGAGAAAGGGAGAGGTCGACGAGACAACGACATAAAGGCATTCATCTCCGTTCATGTGCAGTATGCTCATTTAGTGTGTGTGTGTGTGTGTGTGTGTGTGTGTGTGTGTGTGTGTGTGTGTGTGTGTGTGTGTGTTTCAGTGTGTGTTTTAGTTTGTGTGTGTGTTGGACTGCGTGGCCATAGTCCTGGGGTATTCCTCCTATGTATTGGAGTGCTGGAGTGTATCAACAGGATGTTTCCTGTCAGTGAACACTTAATGTGGGATGTCTTCATACAGAAGGAATAGGACTCCTACAGTTTCTAGGAAAACACTGAGGGGCTTATGTAATAATTCATCAGGACATATTATGCACATATACATAAAGTTTGCTGACTTTCCATTGTTAGTGCCGTTCCCAATATTTCCCTTGACAATCTATACACAGAACTCATGCATAATGCAGTTTTCACAAGAGGACTACTTTGCTGTGTGAGGAGAGCAAGAGAAGAAAGTACGAGACTCCATAGTGAATTATTACAGCATACGATGTTGTTTACACATTCTTAAATTATTTTGGTATTACATTTTGACTTCTCCCTTGCCACTCTCTTTCATGCTGCTTCTTAGAGTTAATAAAACACTTTGGTTGTAAGGGGAGGGGGTGTATTTGCATTTCCATGCCATGCTTTGTTTTGCTTTAAGAAAACATGAGTGTATCCTGTGTGTAGCGCCCTATGTTGCCTCACCCCTACTTTCACCCCTCTCTCCTCCCCCCTCACTGGTCGTAGCACTTATCTCATTACTCCCTTGTGTAGATTATTTGTGGCGCCTCCTTACCTCACCCCTTTTTATTCCCCGCAAATTCACAAGAAACCCTCATACTCACACCCCATTCAGTGCTTCCTAAGGCCCTACTTTCTCCTCTCTCAAGTAGTGTCACCCCCTCGCTCCCCTGTATCCCATGTGTACGCTCCCTTTTTTTTCTATCACCAATTTTGTGCAACTCCTTGTAGATAGAGCCCCCACAGCTCTCTTTCACTCATCGGTAACATCGCGCCAGCATAATAACTTTGAATCGGCAGTCCTCCCTCTGCACTCAGTGTTTCATCATGGCCTTGGCTCGGCTCCATGCACAGGCCATTCTGATTGTTGCCGGAGTCGCTCTCAGTGAGTTTATGTCGGCCTCCTACTTGATTAGAAGAAAAGAAAGAATGAGCACATGAGAAGGGAGAGTGAGTAAAAAAAGATAAAGCTAGAGCAACAGACTTGTTTGCTCAGGGAAGAGTGCTCTAGAGAGAGAGAGACAATTAGACAGAGTTTGAGAGCGCTGGCTGGTCTGCACAGCGAGCTGGCAATAGACGTCACCTTTGCTTTAAAATAGTTAATCTGCTCCTGGAGGGACAATGACTGCTTTAAGTCCCTCTCCCTCTCTCTCTTTTAAGTCCCTCCCATGAGCTAAACCCCTCTGAGGCACATTGCTCGGATTAGCTTGTGTTGTTGTTGCATCTTCTCAGCTCTATAGCACCAGCTCTAGATGCAAATGCAGCAGTTATATACTGGGAAATCAGTGCCTCTAAGAGTAAAATGATTATCTCAGTGTTAAGAGTGGTGATAATCTGATGGTGTATACAGTGTTCATAAAAAAGATTACAAATACATCTGGTGATGGTAAAGCTGTTGGCAAAACATGCTTTGTAGTTTTGCTTTTAAAGGGCCATGTGTCAGACTCTTGCCCTCAGTTAAGTGGCAAAAGTGAAAAACATTAAGAAAATCATTGAATACAGAACTTTGTGGATATGCAGGATCAGGGCTCTTTAAAATAATAGCATTATTTCCATAAGACTGTAACCAGGCTTTGAGGGTCTTTTTAGCCTGATCCATCTAAAACATGTAATATCTTACAGTAGTCCCAGCACTGTGCAGTATACTTCACTGCTTGTGCTGTTGTTTGAGGGACGGTTATATCATTGAAAGATAATGAAATGAACTGTATGTGTTTTTGAAAGAGATTATATTTGACGGCCCTTTTAGATGATCCTTTCCATTTGGATTAATGTAATGCACTGTTTGTATTAAAGTGATATGGTCACACACTCAGAGTCATTTTGTTAATTGGCAAATGTGTTAATAAACAAAGTTTTCTCATTAGTTAACATAAAACAGTTATAATATCACGTTGGCTTGACAAACAAATTTGCTGTAAGTATTTAAACATCATTTCTAGAAGACAGGGCTGGGGCCATCACACCAAACTATGTAACTCAAAATTGTACTCAAGCACAATACAGGAGTACATTTGTGAACACCACTGTATAGTTAGCTCATTTAATATTAAACTGTGGTTTCAGGGAGAATTTTAGCAAGGACAAAGTGTTTCCCATAAAGAATCATCAGAAAAACGCATTTTAATTGTTCACTACGAAGCACAGTTTTTCCATGTTCATTTATTATAAAGGTCTCAGCTTTTACCTTGTATCTCATTGGACCCACCTCCACTGAGTTAGCTGTGTATCCTCACGGCATGTCTGCTGCTATATGGCACGAGGGGATTAGCTTCCCCCGGTGCTGTTTTGACTTGTTCACCAGCTGATCCCATCAGCAGGCCAACAGACCCAAAGGAGGGAACGGTGAAGCTGTAGTCCAGCAATTCTGAAGGGCCATTTGACTTCACTCAGACATTTTTGACAACACTTCAGTTGTCAGCTTCATTCTAATGACACATGTAGAACTAGCGTCAAAGGGCAAAGCAGATGTCTATTTGCCGTTTGAAAACATGTCTGATGAAGGCATTCCTGTGTGTCCTGGACATAGGTCCTGGACTGTTTCTACACACATGGTGTGGAATCATGACATAAAAAATGCAATGTGCCTTTGAATGTAACTCTACCCCAAACACTGAAAGTGCTTTGAACTATCTTTAAGGGTTAATTAAAAGACTGATGATTGCCTACTAGCTATAAAAAATATAATATTCTGGGCCAATTACAAATATTTAGATGTGCAGTGTCTGAGGTTGATATTTATCTCTGTCTATTACCGTTTTTATATTCTGGAGTAGTGCAGGTATATTTAGGGATTATTGATTTAGAAATGAATGACATGAAATACTTGACACGGGACAACAACCTCTTAGTTGTATTGTCAATTAACCCATTGTTGTATTATCTCTCTTTAGAGATTTAGTTACTACCATAGGGTTACTACAGAGGTTTAAGGTAAGCTAGTAATCTGCAGATCTTCCTTTCACAGTGAGACTAGATGCTGCGGAAGATCCGCACTGCTGCACTTCAGTTGATAAGTCAATAACACATACACAGTGTTTGCATTTACAGTTATGCTCTTGAGTTTTGCTTTCAGAGAAAAAGCAGCTTTCGAAGTCCTTAAAAAAACTTGACAAAGAAAACTTTACGATTGCTTAGTTTGTTAAAGTCCCTTTCACATCGGCAGTCTTCTCAATTCTGCAGGAGTATTTTCTGTAAGCCAGCTTGATCAGGGTATTAAGCCTTAGCATTGTCTGACAAGATAGCTCCTTTGCATTGTTTCCCGTTTAAAAATTGCATGTCAGAGGAATTAAATCCACAAACGGTTAAATGGTTTAGGTTACCGGATGAGCAATTTGATCCTCTTATGTCTTTAGGGACCCTAACTCTGTCAGTAAAGCACATATTGCAATGTTGCACACTGTACACTGCTGTCGTTCAGGCTTTCACTGTGATTGTGTGCACATGAAGATGTGTGCGCATTTGACTCATGCTTCGGGGCCTGTCCTTGGATTAAAGATGGTGCTGTTGCTGGTGCTAATGGTTTGGATGGAATAATAACTAGATGAAAGAAGGAAAGGGGGGTTGGATGGAAGGGAGGGGCATATTACCCCAGGGACTTATCAAAAGAAGACAGTGTGAGGCAAACAAGAAAAAGAGGAAAAGGAGGACATTGCCTATCAGCCCTTTTTCTCTCCAAGGCCGGTGTCACAGCAGCTGAGGCTTACTGTTGCTGCCTTTTAGCTGAGTGGATATTTGAACCCACAACAACCCTCTCCTTCTCCGACTCCCTTTCCTCCCTTCTGTTCCTTCTCCTCCTCCCTCCTTCATTTGGTTTCTTCAATTCCATTAAGTTAATTTACATTATTCAGACAAACTCATTAATCACATTTCCCCCTGGATATAATCTACTTGTCAATCTGAACCATGGCGAAGGGGAGCGAAGTGGAAAGTAAAGAAAAATACTGATTCAGGTAAAACAAGTCAGATGGATCATGTACTGCTGGACGGTCGCTTTGACTGAACAGCGTAGTTCACTGTGATTACCTTCATCTTTATTGATATTTTGTCTGCGTGAGGAGAGCCAGACCTGTGTTTATCTGAAGAACCAGATGGGCATGAGCGAGATAGAGAAACACAGAGAAAGGAGGTGAGAGGTAAAGACAGAGACGAGAATAGTGAGAGAACCTAGAAACAAACAGTGGAAGAGGGGAGAGGGAGATGTAGGGTCGGGGGGCGGCTCCAGCCACAGTCTTTCACTTGATGATGATGAATTACTTTGACAGAGACAATCAGGATGAAATGTTAATGTGAGTGTGCCAGAGGATGCAGTCACAGCCAGACTAAGTCGTCCTATGGGGAAATGAGATGGTTAGTTAGACCTCTCTCTCTCTTTCTCTCTCACACACACACACACACACACGCACGCACGCACGCACGCACACACGCACGCACACACACGCACGCACACACACACACACACACACACACACACACACACACACACACACACACACACACACACACACACACACACACACACACACACACACACACACACAAAGGAACACAGTCTCAAGTGCACACATGCTTGCCAAGATATAGTCATGCAACAAATCACTGAGGAAATGGAAGTTATATTTGCTGGCTGATTGTTCATATATTGCCGCAGTGAGGGATGAAATGTATAAAATGCCTCTGCTCCTCTGACCTTTGTACACAGAGTAAGTGTGTGTATGTCTGAAAAGCGTTTGCTTCCTATATTCACACTGTGTACCACAGGCTGCGTGGGCTGCTGGGCTTGCCAACAAATCCATACTTCAAAATCCCAGGATGCTGTCGCAAAACAATTGAACACTTTCGGGCACTCACATCTTTTTGTGCACTATTTGCTTTCGTTCTATCTCTTTCTAATGATGGCAGTCTGTGGGCAGTAGTGTACAAAGAAATGACTATGACATGCCTGCTTCATCTTCTACAAAACAATCAATAGTGGAAATGGGTGGAAATATCTAACTATTAGATCAATTGCTATAACATTTGGTACAAACACTCGTGGACCATGCTGTGACTGGTGATTTGTGGCTTTGAGCGAAATGGCTTAATAACTTTGTGATGGATTGAAGTTCAGAACATATATTAATAAAACAAGCAACCATCAGTCATCTATGCAAGAATGTACTGAAAAATAAAGGTCTAATGACCTGCTGCTGGGGTTCATGTATCAATATATTCTGGCTCTCAGTCATTTAGGTTTGATGAAAAATAGCTTTTATTTTTTCCCTTTCAAATACCAAAGTGTTTTAGAAAAAAGGGTCTTCCCTCCAAGTTATTTATCAAACTCTCTTGAAAAGTGACTGACATGATAACTCTTCATCACTGAATTACCAGATATGATAGATGTGTCTGCTCAACTAAAAAAAGCTATGTTTTCTTCTCTCTCGTAAATGAAACCGTCCTCTAGCACATTTCAGCAACCTTAACTTCTCTTTAAACCCCCTCTTCAGATCTTTCCATAAACTGTGCGAGTGTATAATTAAGAGAAGCCGACTTAAATCGTTTTAATACCTGATGTACTGCCGTTTTGTTGTCTGGCAGCCAGACAGGCAAAAAGAGCCTGAGACAGACAAAGAGGCAGGCAGACAGGGAAATAGGTTATTTTCTTGGTGGTTTTGATTGAAAGGAAGCAGTAATCTTGGCATTAGCTTAACATTACAGCGAGTGGGCTTGGCAGGCTCCTGTTTCCCTCTGTGTATCTGCTGTGGGAGCTGCAGGTAAGCACACGCCCACCACCTGACCGGCTGACTGTAACACAACACCTGCAAGGGCAAGCACATAGCCACATGCTGGATCTCACAACAGCCCGTCACTGCGCTCTCCTTCCTCAGTCTCTTCACACTTCATCCTTCATTATCACTCAGACTGCGAACAATAGGTCAGGGCTGAGGTTCTCGCCACACTCCGTCTGGCTCTCTTTGCTTTTTATTTTCCCCTCCTCCGCCCTCTTATTCTGACAGGAAGTCGTAACTGCAGATCTTTAGATGTGGCCTGAGTGGGGTAACGGAAGAGATTAGAGGGTTACAAGGTTAAAGATGAAAGCCAGAGGAATTTAGTTTTTTTAGCAGAAGCCTTGTCTGTGTGTGGTATATTTGCTATTCGCTAACACTATGTCTGCTGTGGAAAAAAAAAGTAATCAGTATTTGTTGGCGTGAAATGGAAGGCTGTTAAAGCTTTTATCACTTGAGAGGAACAACTCTTAGTGAGTTATGGTGTGAAAAAGAGCACAAGATAAGAAAGAATAATTGTATCCTCCACCTTCCAGATTGCACATTTTCAGCAATTATGTACGATTATTATAAACAGTAAACATCATTTTTTTCTTGCACTCTGCTGATTATAAAAATGCTGTTACATTGTGACTGTTTTGAATGAATTATAATGCATCTGTTGTCTAATCTTTGCTGAACATACTTCTCACTGGTGTCAAATTCCTAAATTGTGTAACCTAAACCAACCTGATTTTAACATGATAAAAGGTTGATTTAAATGTAAAATGTTATGGTTAAAAAGTGTTTTCCAATGACTGATGATTAAAGTGATTCAGTAAATAAAAGAGTAGTGTAACATTTGAAAAACATTGCATTAGGCAGCAATCTTTGTTTTAAGGACACAGAAACATCAAGTATTGGCAGTGTTTGTTTCTTATGGTCTATCCGCGTCTATCTAGTGAACGTAATAAGCATTAACCACAACAAATGTAGCCCTTTCATTTGTGACCTGTTGCTCGAAAGCTAACCTGGTTGTGCCTGGTCTGGTCTGGTACAGCTCAACTCAGATTTGAGACCCCCACAAGGGAAATGTACAGCCATGATGTATAGCCCTAGCACTGAATTAATGCAACCTTTCCATTAGAACAATTGCATGACACAGCTAATATAAGAAGCCAGCAATCACAAAGACGCTGTGACGCAGCATGGAAAATAACTTATCGGGGAACCGTCATCTGCGCTTTGCCGTAAATTGTGACGGGAGGAAGAGAAAGAGACTGCAAGTGTACATGTCGCTGTGGAGTGGAAGAAATATGCTAGAGAAATGCTGAGAACGATCTTGTAAAAGTCTCATGTGACACTTGAAATACATTTCAACTCAAATTAGGTTGTACATATTATAACGTTTATGAAATTCAAAGGAGGTGATTTGGATGTAATTTCATCCACCAGAATGTGATTTTGAGGTCTCTGAAGTAGAACCAGTGTTCATTGAAACCCTACACTGTAATTACAGCATAATTGCATATGAGAAACTCGAGAGTCTCAACAGCTGTTAAACAAAGACAAGGTCAGATTCTCTTTGTTTTCACATCATATTTATTATAAATCATATGTGTCTTTCCTTCTTTTTTCTGTTTTACAATGTATTCTTATGTCAAGTCTAGGAACCCAACATATTCTGTTGTAAAGTGACCTCCCTTAGGAAAACAACATGTATTTTTACTTGTCACACACTGTTACATTTACAATTAGCATGTGTACTATTCACCCATGCTCCCAAACCAGCCAAGCGTTTAAAGTGCTATGGGCACTTGCATTACCATTACATCACTTACAGTAGGCAACAACTAGGCGAACATCAGGAGGATTATAGTTATTTTCCCTATGCTGATAACATGACATTTTTACTTGATTCACTTCTATCCTGAGGCTTTCTTTCACACTGCTGCATAATATGAACCGTTGGTGCTGCAGAGCTGCTTCTCTGTATTGATTTTGTGGTCTCATTATAAAGAATACACCTCTCTTGTGGTACCAGTATTCATCCAGTTTATTGCATAAACCCAGCATTCAGAGTTTATTAACTCACGCTCCAGTACCAGTCATGCAAATAACTTCTTTGACATTTAAAAACAAAAACATCACTTCCTATTTATAACTTGTTGTTGCAATATTAATTGTTGTCAAACAAGCTCACACGGACCCCAAAGTGCTGTATGCACAGCAGCCCTAAACACATCTTGAGTTAACTGAGGTTAACTAATAATCCAGCCCCATGTGCGTACACACCTAAAAGGATTTAGTTTGCAGGATCATAGTTAAGTGATATTGGATAATTAGCCTACACCACTAAGTAGGCTTTGTAGTTAATTCCTTCAACATATTGTGTATAGATTTTATTTATTATTTATTGTTGTTCCTTGCACATGCTGAGATTGTTATACAAATCACAGCAATGTAAAGGACATACATTGTTTAACTTTGAATAAATGCACAGCTTTTTTAAGTATAAAATTGCATTTTTCTGCAACATGACTGTCTACCTTTTGAACACTGTAAGGCAGGGGTGTCAAACTCAATTTCATCGCGGGCCACATTAGAATTATGGTTGCACTCAAAGGGCCGGTGGTAACTTTAAGACTATATAAATATACATAGATAATAAATATAAAATAATGTATAATTTTACAATATTTCCTCTGCATTGGATTATTATCGGATAGGGTAATAACTTCATAAGTAATTACGTCTGAAAGCAGAAGTCTAGGGCAAATCATTGCAAGTCTCTTCAGTGCGCATGTCACAAAATGAGATGCATTGTGGGACATGAAGTTTATGGGCAACGTTCTCCTGTAAAGCGGCACGTAACATTATAATAAACTTATTATATTCTTTGCAAGCTCTTGTGGGCCACACAAAATGAAGTGGCGGGCCGGATTTGGCCCCCGGGCCTTGAGTTTGACACCCCTGCTGTAAGGGGAAGACATTTTACTCATGGTGTAATTAAACACAGAATGCAAGAAAATATTAAAATGACTCTTTTTAGTATTAGAAATGACCTCAGGTTTTCAATGAGGTGGCACTTGGCTCTATCTAGTCCTGTTTTGTTGTTGCTGCCATGAGACGTGTCTTACAGCTAGCTAGCAACAGACATGCTAGTCAACATCATTGTGGGTAAAGTGACACAACTGGTCTAATTGCCCTGATTGGCTTGGCTCTAATCTGGTTTAGAGACAGAGACATCGGTTTCCTGGAAGATTACATGCTTATATGTCTTTGAAAGCATCCTTTTCTTCCATAGGCCTCTACATCTCCTTGTATTTCTTACTTCCTTTCATTTCTGCACATGGTTTCTCCTGCAGTGTAATTTATTGGCAGTTAAACCAGCCTTCAAATGATATTCCCCATGTTGATCACTGTGGTTCCTGCATTGCCTCATCTTGTGACATAACCGTAATGGTAATGACAATCAACACTGATGCAGACTGACAACATTTATTTGCAATAGGCTTTACAACATTTTGTAATACTTATTTTTTTTTCAAACATTTTGTTTTTCACATTGCCGGGGTGTCTCCATGATCTGCCTGCCTGAGCATTGTCATCTCATTCATTAGTTTAGAGCTGGATGCGAGCTACATCACTCCTACAATATGGTCCGTGGAGATAACAACATTGAGAGAGATTCATTCTGTACATTGGCAATACAACAGCTACTGTGGAGCAATGTGTTGTCAGTCAGTCACTGTGGCCCTCGTGCAGCAGCAAGATTGAATGTCCTGATTCATAATGCTATTGGATATAATGCACTAACAGAAAACAAGATACTCTGTTATCAATATCACAACATCAAGAGCCAACACAGAATGTAATTGTGTTTAGTTTATTCTGTCCTCCATTATAAATATATATTCACCTGTCATAGAGGGAAATGACGAGAAACAGAGTCGGTGGGATGATGTTTTATTCCATTGTAAAGATGTATGTGGTGTTTAGTTGCAGGGAGGGCATTAGAGCTAAGAGAAGGAGAGACAAAATGTGATGAACAGAGAAGGGGGAGACAATACAAGAAATAGAGAGAGAGAGAGAGCTTAAGAAAGTGTGTGCTACTGGCATGCTCCTCTCTCCCTAACCCATGGCCAGCACATTACTACATAGAGATCAGCATCATGCTCAGTCAGATCTGATAGGACGGTTGCTGTGGAACCAAAGGCCACCATCCAGTTATCAGCGAGGACGCAGGCTCAGTCACTTAGCATAATGGAACCTCCATCAAATGAAAAGAAAAATTCCATTAACAGAGCTGAATTCATTTTCTGTGATTGTGAAACAGCATATGAAATTATGCTACAGTTGCAGACTTTATGACTGAAACAGATGCATGTATTGTGTTAACAAGCAGCATTAATTATGAGATAGCGTGGCATTTCTATGGCTGGCTTTTACTTTTTTTGTTTGGTCCTAAGGACACTTAAATGATGATAAGCTAATGTTCCAGGTTGCTCCTCGCTAATTATGCAGTCACCAAAAACTGCACGATTGATTGATGGATTGTTAAAAAGTGGCACAGATAAACTTGCTGCGAAGCTTTCTGAACAGCAACAGTGACAGCATTGCAATAGGAAGACAATGAGGCAGAGATAGAGATTGAATCACACCTTGTATAACTCCGAAGCACACCTGTTATGAAGAAGCAGGAGGCTGTGAGATGTGAAATCTGCACCAGATGGATACCACGACAGAAAAGCATCACACCTCTTCTTAGGTTCCCTGCAGGCCACTCGCTCATATCCTGTGTCTGCTTTTCCTGTTAAGCTGCAAAGAGAGGGAAAGAACACAACAAAAACAGCTGCAGAAGAAATGCATATATATATATATAGTCTTGACATTGCTAACTAAATACTTGGAGGGAATTTAGACCTCTTTGCCAGATGTCTTGACATTTCTCTCACAGAGTCGTACCGCAGCACAGGGTTAAACAAAAGCGCTATTTTACCATCAAGGTGACTCTGCCTCTTTCGAAGAACAGAGATAATGTTGTTGTTTCCATGTATTCATAAAAAGGCCTACATGCCATATTGATTACAACATTATAGCTACTTAGTCAAGGTACAGCAAGGATAAAACATTATAATTATATATATATATATTATGTCTTTCCTTCAAATCTCCTTGAGCATGTCATATCCATAGTTAAAACCACTTAGTGAGCCGCTGTTAAATATTGACTTTGAGACTTTTCTCATTTACAGTCCGGGTCTGTCGAGGAAAAGGGTTTGTAACCAGTTTGTTGAGCCAGACAGCTATTGTTTTATTGATTGCGCATTCTCTTAAATATGTGGGAGAACGACCCCAGGAACACAGTTTCCCTCAGCTATTTCTCCTATACTCCTCTAATACCCAATCTAATTTCTGCTATGACTCAAAGTACTCACTGTATGCATGAATTGCTGCAAGTCTATCAAGCTTTCCCGTCTTCCCGTTAGCGAGACAGTTTCTTCCCCTTCTTGAAATGACATACAAAAATCATTTTAGGTCTCATGCATTTTGGATTTGGAAATACTTAACCAGAGACTCACAATAATGTATTCCCTGTTATTCTTCTCTGAGCTGATGGCTAAGCTGATGTTTCCTGAGGACAGGAGCCTGAGGAGGATGTGTTTAACCCCTTCAAGACTTATCCGCCCCTGCATTTAGTTCGTCCTACTGGACACACAATTGAAACCATATTCTTCTATAGGTTTAACCCCAGGCGCCCTAATTTACAGCAATACTTGACTCACAAACATTACAGGCTGGGAGTCCCAGGATTGTATCATGACTAAGCATAGCATGGCATGACGCAGTATAGCCTGCAGGAGCCCCGCAGTCGGCCTCCGTAAAGTGAGTTTCCAAGTAAAATGTGCATAACGCCGTTTGACAGTTACAACACCCCCATCTCTGCTCCATGGGGGACTGAGCTTCAGTCATTCCACCATTTCTCTCTCTGTGGAGTTAATGTGGCATTTAGCTCAGTGACATTCTGCCATTTTTCACTGCTATTTCTTCTCTGCTGCACCTCAGGAAAAACACAGAGTCTCAGTGTGTCTCCTCCAGCTCCCCCTGCTCTTTTGACCAGAGTCAAACTCAACACTAGACAAATGATCTTTACGAATGAGGACCAGCTCCTCTATAGATTAACAAAAGTGTGGCCTTATGTTACGGGGTATATTAAGAGAAAAGGACAGGGCGATGTCAAAGAGAGGCAGACGGAGTACGCATCAGACCAAAGGGATAATTGGATCAAAAGAGAGACAGAGGCCATGTGCTACCAAGCATACCCTTATCAGCAGCAATTTTCTCTGCCTTGCCCACACTGCTCTGTATCAGCTGCGTCCAGGTTGATTAAGTTGCCCCGCTTATATCATCACCAACGATGATTGACAGCCTGAAAAGTTTCTGATATTTAAATGAGTAACCTCGTTTTCTTTTGGGGTCAATCTCTTAAGCACCGGTTGTGTCTCTGTGTGACGTTTGTTAGGCTTTGTGTTGTGTATGTGTGGTTGAATGTGTGTCATAGAGTGGGGGCTTGTTTTGATTCATAAATTCTTTTCCCAGACAAAGCCAATAAGCACTTTTATTTCTTTGCTGCCAACCTCGAGGAGATAAGAGTGGTGAACATAGACTAAGGAGGATGAAAAGAGTAAAGAATAGGAGTAATGGTGATAATACCATAACAAATGTTTTCATTCGTCTTAGGAGGTAGTGAGGGAACATTGAGCACAAATGGCTATGTGGGCCAGATAGACAGAGAAAAGAGGACTAATAGTCTATAGCCATGCTAGCAGCTCTGTAAGGCTGTACTTAGACATAGCATTGCTTTCAGCTAAATGCTAATGTCAGCATGATCCATGTATGTTGATGTTTGACTTGATCATTGAACTAGATGATCCAATGTGTTTTTGACTAATATAGCTCCATGAAACATCCAGTCATTTCGGGAGCTCATCACAGCTTAAAAAGTGTATGACCTACTTTTAAAAACAATGTAGTTAGTTAGTTGTTGGTAGTTATCTCATCTCATCTTTCTCCTCGGTTGATTTCTGCTGGTGGCAGGGTTGTTGCGATGTCAGTTTACTTTGGATCATTCCCAGAAAGAGAAAACCCATGAACCTCCCCTCCCCTCCCGTCTCTGCTATCTTTTCCTTTCCTTTTAGTTCCTTTTTTTCCTATTCTTTTATTTCCTGTGCTTTCCTTTTAATTTCCTTTCCTTAACTCTCTTGTACACTTATACCTTTTTTATATATATGTTAATTTGCTACAAACAGTGTTCTCAATACATAATCAAAAAGGATATCCAATCCATTGCTTTGTGATAGATCATTGTTTTTAATGATTAAAAGGCACAGATGCATGTCCAGGCCTAATAGCTTTTAGATCAGAGGCAGAGTTATAAAGATAGCAGCTTATCTCCAGTCACTGAATCTCTTTGTTAGGTTGCTGTTCTTCCTATTTAGCGCTTTTCCTCTGTTCTCTCGCTGTTCTTCTGTCTCTCGTTCCCTCTTTTCTATTTGAGTCGTCTTTGGCCTGCTTCCAGAATCAATCCGTCACCTCTTTAAAAGGAGACATTTTTGCATTTGGGCTTCTGTTTCAAAAAAGGGCCTACAGCGACAGGGTGCCTCATTCATGTCCACTTCATTGTCTTTTAATAATCAAACCATGATGGATCACCACCATACAGATATCCATTTAAAAGCAACATCTAAGGGATGAAAAACAAGGGAGGAAAAGGAAAACACCAGTATGCTTTTTGATAGTTCAAGGACTACTTGTGGGAGTGTGAATGCCAAATTCTGTGTCTGTATTTGTGTGCTTATATTGGATGCTAGTTGGCTCTTGCCTGGTGCCTCCCTCTCGCTCTTCTCCTCTTATCATGGCTTCCTGGGTTCATGCAGACAGCTCCTCCTGTCTTTTCTGTCTGATTTATCAGGCCAGTGTAAACACCTGCCAGTGTATCCACCCTATTTGGGGGCCCTAGGTGGTTGGATCTGTTCCATTTTTTGTATCCCATACTTTTGATCAATGTATTTTTCTTACCTGGCTGTCTTTCCTGCACAATCTTCTTATACTTTTCATCCTCATCCAAAACACAATTTCCTCTAGCCTGCCTGTGAACAGGGGTTACTATGGGCAGTGGTCGAAAGCTCTGTTACTTTAGGCAATATGGTATTTATGTGTGTGAGTTGTAAAAGTGTACACTTTAAGTGTGGTCTGGTATTCTGGCTGTTGTGTTCACACTTATGTGTAAGGTCTGTTTCTGCTCTGTAACACCGTGAGATTGTCACACAGCAGAAATGTCTAAAGTCCCTGGAATTCCCCCGCTGTTATTTATCCACCTGTAAAATCGTTTGGCTTTTATTCAGTTCCAGAAATCAAGAAAAGCAACTGGAAAAGCAACACACAGACAAACTACTCTTTTCTCTCGGACATGCTTTTTACTACTTCATGTTTAAAGGGTTGGTTTGTATTCAGTAGTATTAAGGCATGCACTTTGCAACGGAATTTATACATTAAAGCTTGAAACAATGTGTTTTTCTGCACAGAAACTACTACTACTACTACTACTACTACTTCAAACTACTTTCTACCAAATAAATAGTTGTTTTGACAGTGTTGACTATTAATCATCATGAGTAACAGAGACCAATATGTTTCTTCATCATTGGTTAAACCAAACATGATATTACTTCACACAATTTCTGAATGGATGCAAAAACACAAACACACTTTATGGTACTCTGCTTGCGTAACCTATTACAATATTCCAATTAAAGATACAAATAGCAGTGCTTCTTTCCCATGTGGGAATGGCCACAATTAGAAACACATAGCAGCGTGTTGCCACTAAGCTAACCCTTCTCTGTCGGCATGCCTGTCATCTGTAAAACCTTCAGCACCAATCTGCGGACATTGCCCAGACTGCCAAATATAAACACAAGCCGGCTGCGCTCGTATCAAAGCTGTCAGACAGCCTTTATGAGAGTCTGCTACTACCTTCATATTGAAAACTTCCTCCAGACTTGATTATAATCAAAAACCCATGTGCAAAAAGACAGGTCTCTGTTATTCTCAGTAAACAAAATAAGACATGCTCTTAAAACACAATGTCCACTAATGCACATTGTAATCATGTGGCATGCAACACAGCAACAACCTAAATTGTGTCCTTAACCAACAGGTCAGCTATCCCATACAGCTGCGCTATGTAAAGCCACTTATACATGGCAGCTATTCAGAAGTACTTAAAGTACAGACTGACGGACATGCAGCAAGCAGTGAGAAAAACAAACAAATAAAAACACAAAATAAGTCCTACAAGTGGTTTGTATAACACATACATTCTAATCTGAAGCCACCATCGACTACAACGTTTAACAGGCCTACCAAAGATGCTATCTGATTGTATACCACTATGCTTAAGGTGTGGTAGGGTTTAGGATGGATAAAGGACTTAGTTAGGGCTGAAACAGAACAGCTGTGTCCAGTTTTAAAGTCCATCTTTTTGTTAATGCATCTATCCAACCCCAACTAATTTTCGGACTTTGTGGTTCTGTAACAACGCCACACTACCCTCCTCTTTTTATTCTCTTATTATCTATTTTTGAGTATTTTCTTAAATCTAAGATTTTCAACATTTATCAGGCCAAGTACTCCTTATCTGAAAGAGACACAAAGCAGGGATTCTTACATATGTATAAAATATAGTTGCATATAATACTGGCTCTACAATAACGTGAAGGCCAGTCTAAATTGCCATTTACTGTATAAGCATACTTTTTATGCTGCAAACAATACTAAGCTATTTAAATTATCTTTTGCAGCCAATGCAACCAGTTTGCCATAATTAATAGGTGCCGCACAGTGATTTGACACATTCAGTAGGCAGCTCTGAAGTCCATCATCAACAGGTCTGCTCTGATGTAATTGAATAGCGGTCTCTCACTTCATTGCGCTCTCTGATGGCTTGCACAGTGGGGGCCTTTAGGAAATGAATGGCTGGGACTTTCTCAAGATTAACTAGTTCTATGAATGTGTGTGTATGTTGGGAAAATCTGCCCAACCAAGCTTAATTATTTGTGTTTCTCTGTTTGTTTGCGCACTAAATTAACTAGACTGCCATGCTGAATGTTTCTTTCCTTTTCCTCACCTGAAGCTCACCAGGGCTGACCATGTTATTCTAATACATGTGTGTTAAGTTCCACGCACCCGTAGCTAACATGTTGATGCCACAGCAAAAAATAACATCATTAGGCCTGATAATGTGTTTATTGTTCAAGCTAATGCCGTTTTAGGAAATTGCCCCCATGGGGTTGCTCTGTCTGGGAAGAGAAAGTGTGTGTCAGTCTGTGTGTGTCTTTGATTCTTTAGCTGATTTGCGTTGTATGATTTTGCTAATATAGTTTGATTTTATTTGTGGGTTTTTGTCATGGTCTTAGCTGAGGGCGGAAGGATACGGAGTGACTGAGGAGTTTGTTTGACTTTAAATGTGTGCTAGTTCACATGTCTGTAGTAATTCAAAAGATGGCATGGGTATGTAGAGAAATTCTGGGAGGTCCTTGTGTTTTTATTACCTGCTGGTGGCCTCCTGCCAGCAACCGGCTTGATTAACACTCCTTTCTCTGCTGAACACACATGCACAAACACACTAATGCACACATATACACAAAAGCAGCTACTCTATCATTGAAAGAGTGCAGAAAGTGTAAGGGAATAGCAGCTAAGGTTATTAAAATGTTATCTATTAAAGCCCAAGGAGGAGGCACAGTGATCTTTATGTCGTTTCTTTGGTTGCTTTTCGAGGAGAGCTTGCAAGAGAAGAAATGCAGACACCTCCACACACACTTTCACCTGCGCAAGTGTGTTTGAGTGGTTGTAGGTCAATCATTATTGCAGTTTGAGTGCATGTTCTGGATCTGAAGCCTTCATTTCTGGATGTTCTCAGATTGTCTGTGTGTCTATAGTGCTGCACAAAAATATAATTTTTGATGAGGATTCAAAACACACAAACCGTTACACTCACACACAAGGAAGCAATTTGCTCTCCCACAAAAAGAGCGTAATTCGGTAAAGACAGACTGCGTATCGCTCCCTCCTGGTACCCATGTGTGGCAGCTGGTAACAAAAGAGCTTCTGGGAGTTTCATTTAAGTCGTTTTGTGCTAAATGTATTTAGTGTATCACAGGAGGCAGCGTGAGATGGTTTGGCTAACAGCTTCTAGCATTTTATTACACACAATTTATATAGATGAAGGATGTGCCTTGCCTTCAGCAGCCAACATACAAGATCAATGTCTGGATGGATCAATGTCTATGATTAATCCCATGAGATTCATTACAATGATACTACAGCATCTACAGTCACATGATTAGGCAGCTATTATAGCTCCACATTTCATTGTGACATAATGTTAAAAATATAATTACAGAATTATTTCCATTTATTGGGCTCTGGTACAGATCACATCTTGTGTTCTTGCTCATTGAAACTCCCATCCGTCATTCACTGTGGAAGCTCCCTGAGGGCTAACCTCTCTGCCTCATGCCACTTCCTGGTCATCAATCAGTCAATTACTGGAGGACTTCCGGAGCAAGGTTCAGGAGAAAAACTAATTTTAGTCCAGAGGTTTACTGTACCGCGAAGAGAGAAGACAAAGACAGCTTTTTTCTTTACAATTTGTAGAGCAATTGAATACACGGCGCAAGTGTAGCTCTGTCAACCTTCACTTTATGATAAAGGTGAGGGTGAGGGGAAATCCATTTTGGTATTTTTTCTTTTTTATTAAATATAGAGTGTGGTAAAGAAAAAACAGGGCTAGGATAAGAGGAGTAGACCATTGAGTAAGAAAGTAGGGAGGAGAACGGATTGTGAGATCAAGGTCGTACCCATGCTTTAGTATTGATATTCTCCTCAGTGTTAAAGTGATTCTCCCTGTGAATAGTGTTTTCATTCCTCCCCTGAATGAGATTCACAGGAGCATAGAAAGAGAGAGAGAGAGTGAGAGAGAGAGAGCTATTCTGCTTTTTAAGCCCCCCCCCGTTAGTTCCCCCCTTCGGACATACAATATAGCGAATGAAAATACAGAGTGGGATAAACAACTTTTATCAGACTGAATCACATAAAATCGACTATTTTATTCAATTCTTCATCCCTGAAGCACACCTTACTCTACAGTATATACCCTGCAGAATCTCACCCCTGCAGCTTCAACTGAGGATGAAACCAAGGGCTTTATGCAAATTAAATGCTTTATTCTTGATTAGATTACAGACGCAATAATTGTCTTGGATGATTTATGGGTGTAATTTGTTGCCACAAACTGCAGGAGAGAAAGACTCAGTTGCCATGGTTTGTGCAATAAAGACATTACATCAACACAATTTAATGCATCTGCTATACAATTAACTTCAGCTGGTTTACAGATTGTTGAGGACATTCCGTTTTCATCTTCCTGGTGTTTTTTCCAGGAAACAGGCAGTCATCATGCTTATTGGGTGAAAATAGGGAGTCAACTGTTGGCATGTTGGCAAGAGTGCAACGAAAAATTATACTAAGAGGAAAGTAAGGAAAGTACAAGCATGCAGGTGGTTCTTAACCTGCGGGTGGGGGCTGCCGGGCCTCTGAATTAGCCCTGAGCGAAAAAATGCTAACGCACTTAGCACGGAACTCACGGTATAAATACTTTATTACTTATCGGATCTGCACAAACAAGTTATCATATTAAAGCTGATATTCACTGAGCGACCAGAACTCAGGCCATCAAAGGCAAACCCAGACAACACACCACGTAGCTTTACGGAGCCAAAACGGCAAATACCTTTGTTACCTTTGTTGTTTTTCTGATCAAAAGTTGTGTTCAATGGCATTAAAACGATAAAAACGCTGCTGAAGGTTAATCCAATGTCTATGTGTCCCTTTGAAATGATTACTGATAATCCGTCATCATATTTTTGGCTATAACCTAGTTTTCAGTTTTCAGAGCGTAACATAGCTTTCGGTGTGGGCAAGCTACGTGCGCATCACTCTCATTCCTCAATGGTGACGTGTAGGTGGATTTAGGAACTTCCCTCTCGATTCTATTGGCTCCAAAGCCCCGGACACACCAAGCCAATTTTGGCCATCGATGGATGTCAGGCCGACGATGAGCGTCCTGTCGCCCTACTCAGATTGGTGTGTCCCGCACCGTCGTATCTTTTCGGCTGTGCCGACACCTTTTTGGCCGAAAACCTACCGATTCGACATACAATTGGCCAAAGGCTGTCGGTCAAATAAATCCCTCTGATTGGCTGTTCAGCTAGCGAATCAGTGCATGAGAAGCGAAATAAAAGTGAGGGACCCAAACAAACTATTAAGAAGGCAAATCTGAGATTTCATTTAACTCCAGCTCTCGACACAGGTTCGGGAAAGCCCCATGAGCTTCTCGCTGTTGAATGAAAATGGAATGCACACGCTATTTGTTGTTTGTATAAATCACGCAGTCTGTTCTTCTTCTCTCTGTGTATCACACAGTCTGTCTTCCGGTTGTTGACTCTTTTGAATGACAAATGACACACTACCGCCGCCTGCTGGTAAGGAGAGTTATTGCCACTCACGCATGTGCAGTTCGTACGTGCTACTTGGCCATCGGCTGAAGTCTTTGTGGTGTGTTCCAGTGCGACTGTTGGCCAAGACGCAGGAGACGTGAGGCAACACAACAGTCGGGTCCGTCTGTGTGAGTTCTTTGGTGTCAGCTTGGTGTGTCCCTACCTTAATGGTTCAAAAGAGGTGTTAATCAAAATCGACCGAGGGGGGCCAGAGATATGGTAAATCCACCCAAATGACCCCAGAAGTGGTTCTTTTTTTGCTAAATCTCTCTATAAAGGTTAAATGTCACTTGTTTTGCATAAATCTTGATACAGGGTACTTATTATATGTTATAGTTTGGATTCCTAAAGCTTTTAGTCTACTATCATTCAAGGGTGGTTTTCACTATAAGTAATGTTTTTTGTTGTTCAATCTGAATTTACTTTAAAATAAAAAAAATCTATATTGATTCTGACTTTTCTACATCCAACTCACAGGTTTATCATTGCTTTGAGAAAAAAGATTATTAATGTAACCCTTTTAGAAGTGAAGATATAGTCATTTGTTCTGGGAATGTCATTTTCGAGCCTGAGACCTGAAAAACAGGCTCAGGGCTTAACAGGTTAAACCAATCCTGTGGTGAATTAGGGAGTTTATTAGCTGCTCCAATGTGATGGTGGTCATCAGACTCTAGGAGTTATGATGTGGGATCGATACCCTTGTAGGTGAATGACAAGTGGGTAAATGAGGTACTTGCCAAACCACCCAGCCCCATCTCCAGGTACTGCGAATACTTTAGAGCAGGCTAATCTCAACAAGAGCTCACCCACTTCACTGCCACATACAGAGATAGAGAGAGAGAGGGACAGAGGCACAGAGATTTTCTCTTTCTGACATCGATCTATGACGCATATTAGCACCATAATCCAATTAATTCTGTTTCGCTTGCAACACAGCTCACTTGAGTCATCGAAAATGCATATATAAATATATCTCTGACAGATTGAAATGGGTTGCGCAAATTACACAAACAGTTTATTCAGGTGGACTTGAAATTGTTTGGCTAACTACTTTCTTTTTCTGCCTCTCCTCGCTCTCCCCCCTTATGCTTCTGTGTTTCTTTGTTTCACACAAAGAATGCAGAAACTGCGGAGGAAAAGTAATTGAGGAGGCAGTCAGGTGAAAACAGATTTGTTTGAAAAACTTAGTTTTTTCAGTGTTTTCCTCCTGTCTTTTATCCCCCCATATATTTCCTTCATCCCTCTCTATCTCCTCCCTCATATTCTAACCACTTCTTTCTCTCTTTGTGCAGGCTGAGGTAAATCTTTAGCACCAGCAGAGGACCAGGAGTAGCAGCAGCAGCAGCAGCAGCAGTGTTGGTGCGACCATGAGGTCAGAGGCCTTGTTACTCTACTTCACGCTACTGCAATTAGCCGGGGCGGGCTTCCCCGAAGACAGCGAGCCTATTAGCATCTCACACGGCAACTGTAAGTATATACATCTTTCTTTCTTTCTTGCACACTGTCCTTCCTCTCATTACGAGTCCTCCCTCGCTCTCTCCCTGCACTCTGTTCCCTATCCTCTTTGTCTTCCCCTTCGCAAATCCCCCTTCTCAGTGTCTCTCTCTCGTTTTATCCTTTTGCTCTGCCTCATCCCTCTCAACCCTTGCTTCCTCTGCAACCCCCACCTCCCTCTTTACTGAATGCACTTTGGAGGCATGGAGTGTAATTTGGCGCCCAAGGATAGGCCCTCGTCACACACTAAAATGAAGGACTTAAAGCAGCATTTGAAACGGAGCCCACCCTACATCAAAGGATAATCCGTTATTTTTCTGTTGGGCTTCTAATGCTGTGTGTGATAGAGTAAATGCTGTTGCAGGTTACAAAGACGCGGCCATTGTTCCTCTCTGGGTTTATCTTTGTGTCTCCCTCCATCCTGCCCCATCCTGCTCTTTGTACCTAACGCCGCACCTAACGCCGCTGGCCAGGAGAGCAGAAAGAGAGGCCAGCCAGCCTCACATAGACCTGCTCCTCTATCAGAGTGTTTTTTTCAAATTAAGCGCTTTCATCCTGAGCCACTAGCAATAGCAAAATTGCATTGTACAGTGCAGCAAAGTTTTAGTCTACAATTTATGGTCACTAGAGGAGCTCAGCCAACAACTGTGGTGGTGTTTTCTCATCCAGCTAAGACACATGGGTTGACATTTGACCTAAAGTAAATGAGAAACTTGAAATAAAATGCGTAAATTATTACTACAATTACTGCTTTTATAAACGATACACACACAGAGATTCATTTATGTCATCTCCTTTCAGACACAAAACAGTATCCAGCGTTTGTTGGCCACAAACCTGGCAGGAACAACACGCAGCGGCACAAACTGGACATCCAGCTCATCATGATCATGAACAGGACGTTATACATTGCTGCCAGGTAAGTGATAAGAACTATTGGTTCAGATGTATGTGTATATCCATACAAAAGAGATAAAATAGAAAATGATGTTGCTATTTCACACAAAGAGATATTCAAGAAGACCCATCTGAGTACTTTTCTTTGTGGAGTGTAAATGCCAGCCACTGTAGATTAGGATTACTGAATGATGAATGATTTTCATCAACTGTTACCAGTTTTAACTTGATAATAGTTGAGTGCTGTGAGATGTCAGGTTAGCATACTTAACTTTGGAGCCCTGTGGTGCTGTTCTCTTTCAAAGTTCTGGTCTCATGAGGGACTAATTCGGAGCAGAATGCTGAGACTTTAAAGCACTTTGCAGTCTGGACTTTTTCTTTCATTACCTCTTTGTTGTTTTCTATGTTGGGCTTTCCTTCTGCAAAAACCCCTTTTACCTTGTACTATGTCCCTGCAGACCTGTGGCCTGTTTTTTTTTTAAAATCCCTAGGCAGACGTACACACTCACACCAACACAAACCCACAAATTTATACAGATAAAAACAACAGTTGAAGAAAAGACGACCTGATATAATCCTCATTTATGCTCTAAATACAGCATTTAGACACATGTACATTTTATGTTGTCGATAACAATAATACAGGAATAATACTGGCATTTTGTCAATTCATTTGTTGGCAGCCAGGTTGCCCTCGTAAATCGATTCTAAAAAAAAGTCTTTGTACCTCTGCCTGGATGTCTTTTTACCCACTTGGGTGTCACCTACCTTTATTGATTTATGTCCATCAATCATTTCGTTTTTCACCTGCATGTCTTTAATTTAGTGTGACTCATCTTTCAAAGACAATATAGCTCAATAACACCATCTAGAGACATGGAGCAAACCAATATTGATTTCATCTTCTCTCTCGTCATTATTATGTTATGTTCATGTAGCTTCACCTCATGCAGAGTGATCAATCTGTAAACACAGGTTCATGTCCAAAGCTTCAACAGGCAGGTTTACCTTCAATGTTCCAGCAGCAGTGAAACTCGCCTAATAAAATGGATCCTTATGTGGTTGTTCTGTGCCGTTCATGGCTAATTGAGTGGCAAGCTTGATTGGATACTGTTAAAAGCCACAATAGGGGTCTCTCTTTGTTTTCCTCCCAAGCATATCAAATTAAGTGGCTGAAGGAGGTGGCTGCTTTAAGTGGCAGAGCTATTTAACATATCTGTGGTCATTAAGAGGAGGTGTGTGGAAAAGGAAACAGGCCGAAAGAGAGTGTGTGTGTGTGTGCGTGTGTGTGTGTGTGTGTGTGTGTGTGTGTGTGTGTGTGTGTGTGTGTGTGTGTGTGTGTGTGTCGAGGCGCCAGAGACTTTGGTCTGCCTGTCGCCCACCTGCTCCACATGGGGTTTCAGGGGCCTGAGGGAAATGAGACAGAGGGTTTATTGGACGGGTGTGTGAGTGTGTGAAGTGTGAGTGAAGAGGAAGGTGTGTATTGCCCAGTCGAGTACGCTGACCAGTTGTTGCAAGGATTTAAAAGTGATTGCTAGTGTGTGATATGTGGCTTTAAGTGTGCATGTGGTGGTACTTTTGGGATAACATGTGTCGGTGTGCCTGTTGGCCTGGGCACTACAGCCTGTTACTGTGCCTGCAGTGAGTTATGTGTGTGTGTGTGTGTGTGTGTGTGTGTGTGTGTGTGTGTGTGTGTGTGTGTGTGTGTGTGTGTGTGTGTGTGTGTGTGTGTGTGTGTGTGTGTGTGTGTGTGTGTGTGTGTGTGTGCGCGTGCGTGTGTGAGGTCACCTGGAGCGCTGGTCCCACATTTGCATACTTTCTTGAAGCAGACTGGAATTCTGACACACGGCCCGAGGTATTTGACCTCCTGAATAACTGGAATGGCTGCCTCAGATTAGACCCAGCCGGATGACCGCCATTGATCCTGACATAGAGAAGAATGTTTGAGTCGATAACATGGACACACAAATGACGGCCAGTGCACAAATATCCATGGTCACTAACAGGATATCGATAAAGACAAGTTAAAGTTAAATGACAAACAGTTCAAGGCAAAGAGAGGAGACTATCACCACTTCAGAAATCAATGTGAAAGTGAGCCAATAGTCAACACAGCAAGTCACGAGTCATGAAACAACGAACAATGCGGCAGGCAAAAAACTAGGCAACATCAATAATTGCTTTTACGATGGTTGTCAAGTTAAATGACTTTTTTATTCTGATGCCAGCATCGCATAGCCTTGCCATCATGCCTCTAGACCAGGGAGCCACTCTTCTTGGTGTGCAGCAGCTTGCAGATGGCCACTGTGAACGCAGTCCAAAGCTCAACACTGTTTCAGGCTGTTTTTTGAATGGCTGCTCAGTGTATTAAATCTCTTTGGCTCCTGTTTTGGAGCTGGCAAAAGAATCAGAAGATTTTAAAGCTGTGAGATGCGGTAATCCATAGAGGGAATAAGGCACGTCTGTAGCAACAGAGAAACTCAGCAACAGATGAAGTCATTGATAATTCATCCTCAGGTTTGAGCCTTGAATCAAATGCATTGGTTGAGTGGAATCAGATGCTCTTTTTGCTGTCCTTTTCTGCATTATATGTGGGCAGTAATTGAAGAAAATGGCCTCTGGTAATAAGGTCAGGGCTTTACCAATATGTGTAAAATATCATTAGCCCACAAACTCATATATATTGAACGGTGATTATGAATTCAGTTCATGACTATTTTCGTCCCTTTATATTCTGGACCTTACCATGACTCAGTGTCCATCAGGTGCATTATCCAGAGGGGCAGTACACGCTGATACGATACCAGACAGCTGTCTTTCTATACGCAGGCTTTCAAAAACATCTTGTTTGTTCAGTTTTAGCATTGGACTGAGTATAGTGTTGATTTCTTTCACTTTCATCAAATCGCTGCTCTTAAAATGAAGAATGCATAATAAGTCCCTCTTTATGTCACTCATTACAGAGGCATTTGCACACTAAGAAAAATAGATGTAAATTACAGCAAGAGGGTTTTGTTTGTGAAGTTGTTGATGAACGTGTGATTCAACCTTGTACCAAGTTGGCTTAGTTGCAGCTGCAGTTGAAAACATTATTATGGTAGCAAGCAATCAGCTGTATATTATCCAGGATAAACTGAGATATGATGTATATTAAAGTATGGGTAATGAACATAAAACACGTCATGTCCCAGCTCATGGCTTTATGTGTCTGCTGTCATGTTTTGGTGTTTAGCAGCAGAGTCACATTCAGTAAAAGCAATAAACAGTTTTTGATGCGGCTCTGAGAGATGGACACAGGAGGATTCCTATCCCAGAAGTCCATATTTCATGGTCAGGTTGAAATATGTACAGCAGAACTCATCACAGTGTAGTGGGAGATTTATCATTTTGATCACTAAAAATATCTCTGTGTGCAAGGGTGTGAACATGAATATGGGTGTGTGGGTGTACAGCTGTAGCCAGAGCAGGCCATGTCATGTAAGTGTGTGTGTGTGTGTGTGTGTGTGTGTGTGTGTGTGTGTGTGTGTGTGTGTGTGTGTGTGTGTGTGTGTGTGTGTGTGTGTGTGTGTGTGTGTGTGTGTGTGTTTAATCAATAGATTTGATTGAAGCCACAAGCCATGTAGTGTAGCTGTTTTGCAGACGTGTCCAAACTCTAATCTTCATTCTAACATAAAGCTCATTGCTGTCAGTCCTAAAGATGCCAGTTGTAACCCGTGTGTGTGTTCCTGGACTTCTACCTTTGTGAGAACTGTTTTTATTTTATTTTGTAAGAACTCCATCAGCTGAAAAGGTCAACATTTCAGCAGCATTTGTAGCATAAAGAAAAACTATATTGTGGGATCAACGTGTTTCAGCTTGTGGCTTTTATCAGAATCTATACATAGCATTGCAAAGTACAGTTAAGATGGGATTTCATGTTCTTTAACTAAAGTGGGTCTATTTATGTAGTAATAGAGATAATTTCTATCAGTTAGCATAACATTGCAGTCATCAAAGTTATTGATGAGTTCCGATGAGTCTGATGGGAAAAGTGTTGAGTAGTCAGACAATTGGACAGGATTAAACAAGTTTACATTTTTGTCCGCTTATATAAGCAATTTCATATGGAAGTGAAGCCGAAAGTGAACACTACCAAAATGTTGTAAAGAATAGTATATGTGCACTACAGGATTGCAACAGTTTGAAAGTGAGCAAGGAAGTAAGTAGGTTTGTAATCTATGATGGATGTTTCATGGTTTCAAAAAATGATTATTTGACTGCTTGCATTTTTCATCTTGTTTGACTTCTTTAACATCAAAGTCACTAAGTTCCAATATCGCAGCAACCTAATGTTAAACAATATCGAAGTTATGGGTGGAAATGATGAAAAATGCAGAAACTTGACTTTGTCTTTATAATAGGATTTAAAGACATGCGGCGAAGAGACAATAATAGAATAAGACAGACACTCCATGCATAATTTTGCGTGTGTGTGTGTGTGCATGTGAGAGAATTTGTTACTGTATAGCGAGCATGCACTTGTCTCTCCACATGCAGGGCATAGTCGCCATTCCTGGTCCTCAGTAGGCTTTCACCATGGTAACACCAACCACACTATGTTTACACCCTCTATGAGGCTGGGAAGCATGGGAACCAGAGAGAGAGAGAGTGTCTGTGTGTGTGTGGGGGGGGGGCAGTGAGAGACGGAGGGCAGGGAAGCTGTTTTAGAGTGTACGAAACCCAAATTTGAGGTTGGCGTTAGCACTCACACAGAGATACAAACAATAAACAAAGGCACAAACATGCACGCTCAAACATCCAGATTACGTTCTCTCGGGCGAGTCCTCTGGAACAGTCGGGCCTCTGTGGCGCAACTCTTCCCTGTCGGGTCTCTTTGGGTCTCGCAGTGGAGGCCACTAGAGTCTCCATTATTGTAGCTGCACCAAATCCTGTTAAAACCCACTAATGACTGGGATTACACGGTTGCCTCCTCTCCCTCGCAGCACCAGCGACATCCAGCCACGTCCACACTCTGAAACAAAGTTTGTAGCTCCAGCTGTCATAATCACCTGAATTAAAAGTTGGTAGAAGCTTCCATTTAAAATGTTAATCTGAAGATATGTAAATTTGAGCATATAGCAGTTTATCCAGCTAAAATACACAGTGCCTGCCAATAGTAGTACATAATAGTAGATGTATGTTCTCCAATTTAGTATCAAGTTATTGTAACAGCACAGTGGGTTACGTGTTGATGGAGCTCTGATTACTGTTAGTTTGACATTTAAACACAGGCAGACCAGACGTGGTGTTTTGATATTGAGGTCACAAATACAGACTTTTTCTCTTCAATAAACCTAGTTTATTTCATTGATTTAATTATTTACCGTTATTTATACCCTGGAAACTAGTTTTAGACAGCTATATACTTTAAATATTGTTTCCGCATTACTGGCTGCTATCAGGTGCACATAGAACAGTGTTTAGCCTAATGTCAATGCAATGCAAATTAAAAGTTGTCAGGCAATTTAAAATCTGTTCTAAATATCGAGATATTTGGATATATTGAGGGTATGGTGAATTATAAAACATGGTGGTAATCCATCACATCTCGTTACCATGTGTTAAAATGTTAGGAATATTGCTGAAGGGCATGCGCTCTTAGTTGTTGTGCACGTCATTAATTTATTGGCACAAATTAAGTTATTGGAAAGCACATTACTAACCTCAGAGTAAAAATTACTTATCCACTTACTGGGATCTCTTGCAAAAAACTGAAGATTTGAAGCATATTTTGAGACTACTGGATAGATTTCAATCAATAAATGTAAAATGAACCACATCTTTTATGCAGTTAGTATTCATGCCTGCCTAACTGCGTTAAGTGTGCAGGCTCAAAACATTCCCCTCACCCCACTGACCCAGCCACACAAACACACACACACACACACACACACACACACACACACACACACACACACACACACACACACACACACACACACACACACACACACACACACACACACACACACACACACACACACACACACACACACACACACACACACACACACACACACACACACACACACACACACACACACACACACACACACACACACACACACACATACACTCATATGCACAAACTCACAAGAGGGGATGTGCAGAGAATGTAGAAAAACATAATGAGAATCTCAACCTTCGAAAAGAACAACCTGCCTCAACTTGGGGGTGAGTGAACTCTGGCTTGTTGTATTTCATGCCATCACATCAGCGAGGGCCTCTCCGTGCCCTCAGCCCATTCAGAACCTCAGCAACTGGCCTCACAGCCCAGAGGTGCCTGCTGGAGTCCCCAATCCCTCCCATCCACTTTGTTAAGGGGATTTGAACTAGGGGATGCAAAGACAATGCACAATGGACCCTCCTCCACCACTGATGATCCAGTTATGAACAGAGAGGCCTATGGGTGAAGAGGGTGATGAGATAGAAAAAAGGGTGGGAGGTGGAGAGGAGGTTGGACGTGCAGGCATTTAGTTTGTGGAAAGAGGGGTGGTGGCAAAAGGTGTGGGGTGCATGCTAATCGGTTCCTCTCTTTACTGCTAAAGAAGTACTAGATAGTTTGACAAAGGCCCTGCAGATGGACACAGCTGGCCCTCAGTTACCCCAGAAGAAATGCGCTGTTATGAAAACGACATTCTTCCCCACAAAGCCCCTGTGTTCTCATGGTTACGCATGGCTCCATGTCCGACGGAGACCCCTGTACACTATCTCACACTCTTGCCCATGCTCACTTGGTCAACTGTCTTGTCTTGATCATTCAGCTCTTTCTGTGTCTGTATTCATCCTATTACAGTGACTCCATATTTCTGTCTAAGAGGATATTCGCATACCTTCCGTCCTACTCAGTGAATTTCGGGAAATGCAAAGCCCCCGACAAGTGATTCACAATGTTCTGCACTTGTTGGTTGTCAAAGGCTTTTGTTATTTAGTTTTTCTAACTATCATACGGATTTGTACATTTGCTAGCATAGCCACAAAACAGTAGACCCTTATTCTTTGTGTAAAAGCACTGTGCTGTGCAGAGCATGATTGACTACAGTTGAGGGTGAGACAAAGATGGGAATGAGAAGGGCTTGCAGCAAAACATCTTTGGTTGGATTTCAGTAAATGACGTCTCTTGTGAACAGTATCCAAGGACAGACCTGTTTCCACAAGACAAATTTGAGTCTGAGACTCATTTAAACCGATTCGATTTGGGTCCAGTGGTTGGCAGAGGTCTGAGGTTTTTTGAGACTGTTAGTCTCCCCAGGGGAGTGCAGGAGATTTGTTGGGGTGCAGAGGAAGAGATTTAATGTCCCTCGCAAATTAACGTCCATAAATCTGCTTAAAAGTCAAAGAAAGGGACATCCTTATCACAGTTTAGCTTTTCTGAGAATCATTACATCCTTAGGTCTTTTTCAGTATCAAAGTAATCCGGAGATGGTTGTTTTACCATCCATAGGTACAATAAAACCCTGCTAGAGAGTCATTATGAAGTTTGAATTGTCTCAAGGCTGAAGACATTAGTGTTCTGTTAATTGTGTTTGGCCCAGTGTGAAATCACTCAACACTGAAAATGAAATGTAACAGTAACTAATGCAATAGATAAATGGATTGACCCTTATGGTACAGAAGACAATTCTAAGTTAACTTACAAGTATTTTGACTACAAAGAGTTTTTTTGCACTTTTGTTATGAATTTTAACCAAACATGGGAATTCACCTGATCTCAAATGATCATAACACTTCAAATATGTTTAATTCCTATAAAAAAAAATTACACGTAAAATGTTAATTTGCACATCTGTAATGCAAATAGATTTTTCTATAGAAAACAAAATCATATTCACTCTGAACTGCATTAAGGTTGTATTTTAGATCTTTGCTACAGTCTTGCTCCAACAGAACAGCAGCGTGAACTCGGTCAGTTGTTTAGTCTGAACTATTTTTAGTGAGCTTGAACTATCTTGAAATCTGACCTCGGTTTAAGGCCTCTAGATCAGTAGGCTGTCTGTATGTTTCAGGCTTTGAATAGTCATAACAAGAAAATGGCAGATACTTTAAAAGATATTGGTACAATTGGACATTAATAGTTTGATTGTTAATCTTTTTTTTTTACCAACTTTTCAAAAAGTATCCTGTTGCAGCTTCTCTGTGGGGATTGCAGATTGAATATCTTGAGGGTTTTAACATTATTTAGACCAATTGATTAAACTATGAATCAAGATGATCATCAGCAGATTAATCAGTTAATAAATTAGTGTTTGTTTCAGCGCTGGTGTTGATATCAACTAACTCCAATTATTATTATTATTTTAATGCAAAGCCTTTCAGTAAGGATGTCACATGTCAGAATATACTTCGACAATAACGTCATTTTGCCAGGAAGTTTAGTCAATCTATTGTTGCCTATGATGCGTCTTGTATTTCAAACAGATTAGCAACTCTGCAAGTTGATTTTCATAGGTCAATCGATAAACGGAAACCAGTGGCTGTCAGGAAGAGAAAATCAATTTTAAAATGTCAGGTTTGCTTTTGAAAATGGTCTGTAATGACGTTAACTTAATTGGATTTGTAGTTAATGGTCTACAACAGAGGTGCCCAGTACGTCGACCGCGGGGGCAATGCTGGTAGATCGCGAGTCATTCATAAAAAAAAAATCCAGCTCCGTTAAAATAGACAAAACAGGTTTTGATCCCTCCTCCCTTGGCCTCCCTGCCACTTAATTCAGGAGTTTACTTGATTGAAAGAAAAAGCGACCTATCGCTTTCCAGTCTGTTAACCCAGAATGCAAAGCGATACAAAATCAGTCAAGTGCCGGGAAAACTCAAATTAAGTTAAAGCGACAAACAAGAGACAAACAACAAAATGAGTGCGGGACCGAGCAAAAAGCTAAAAATATACCACTTCCACCCAGAATGGGAGGAAGAATATTTTTTTGTGATGTCACATTCAAAGGTTATTTGCCTTATTTGTAAAGCAAGCGTCGCTTTGCCAAAGAAAGGTAACGTGGAGAGGCATTACGGTACGTCCACACAGCAGCTTTAGGCGAATCTTCCACCGCTTCCAACGCTTCTCTGCCCATTGACTTTGAATGGGGATGACGTCACTTTGCCTCGCTTTTCGCCGAACTGCATTGTGGGGGAGCGAAGCGAAGATTTCCAGGATTTCCAGGATTCAAAAGTTGAGCAATGTTCAACTTTTGAAGCTGAGCTGGAAGCGTCAGCCAATCAAATCACGTTTATGCAAATCTGACAGTAGAAGCGCTAGCCAATCAAACCGTGTGTAAGCAGGGAGAACCAGACCGCAGTTCATTTCCTCATATTCCAAACGAGAAATTACGGTAGCAAATCACCCAGTTCTTTACGACCAGAACTATTAACGGGATACAAACCGGAGTATGTCGGGGGCGGGAGATTCATGTGATTGGTTGTTGGTCGCGTTGCTCGCAAAAAATCCCCAAGCTTCCAGCTCCAAGATTTTCAAGATTTTTGAAAAGCTGCTGTGTGGACATACCGTTAGGCTTGTTTGAGACGCGTTGCGGCTCGCCTCGAAAGTAGACGAGAATAGCCGATCGCAGCCGGGGGAGGTCTCAAAAAGCTTGCCTGAAGTCGGACAGCTCGGAGTCGGCTTCGTCTTCTTCTTCGTCTTCTTCTTCTTCTTCTTCTTCTTCTTCTTCTTCTTCTTCTTCTTCTTCTTCTTCTTCTTCTTCTTCTTCTTCTTCTTCTTCTTCTTCTTCTTCTTCTTCTCTCGGTTTTTTGGCGGATTGTAAACAACTTTAAGGTGCATACCGCCACCTCCGGAGTCGGCAATTGACTCGGTTTGCATTTATAAAGAATGCACACATGTGTTTAATCGTTAATGTCAGATATGTACTAAGTAAATACATTTGTTCCTGCTCAAGATTAGATTCAACTTTATTGTTATTGCACATATTACAGGTACTGAGACAACGAAATGCAGTTTAGCTTCTAACCAGGTGCAACAAGCAGTAAAGTGAAAAGTAATGTACACAATAGACAGAATAAAATATAGAATGAATTGAATGATGAATAAACAGTGACGGCCCCTACACACGGCGGCGTGCGTTGCCGCTTGGCGGTGGGCGTGTCTTGAGCTTGGGGAGTCAATGCGAGCAACGCGACCAACAACCAATCACATGAATGTCCTGCCCCGGACATACAAAGCAAAGCATTCATGCTACATCCATGCTGGCTAAATATACTGTCTATGCTTGCTAGCTGTCCATTCAAACGAAGTACACTGGATATAAACTCCCCAAACAATCGAAAACCTACCAGTTTCACCCACTGTCTCTGCCACCTCCCCCCATGCCTGGCTCCTCCGGTTTGTATCGGAGAGTTTCATCAGCAGCAGGGGGTAAAAACCACCAATGAGCGCTCAGCTCGAGATACCAGCGAGTCGTTTCCCATCAAGCATTTCGCTTCCGCAGCCCGTGGAGAGGAACTGTGCCGCCTCGCCGCGCCTCGCTCTCAAGGCTGCGGGCGTCTTTGTCCCGCGAGATTTCAACGTCTCATGTAGGCGAGCCTCCAGAGCAAGTCGGACAAAATGACTAACCATCGCACTAGCAAGACGTTGATCGCAACTGCGCAGGTCTCGCTTGTCTCAAACAAGCCAATTATTGGAGTGTTCACAAGGCATATGACAGCGACTTCCCTCCGAGTAGCAAGTTGAGAAAGAGAAAGGTCATGTATTATTGCTACACAAACATTATCCCGCAGTCTTAGTGTCGCCAACTAGTTTCTAACATGCAAAAAGACAAAACAAATGCGTCTATGGTCAGTGTATTATCGATCTTTCCAATCGAGACGAGATCTCTCTCTCCCCCGTGTGCGAGGGGGCGGTGCAGTTTACACACACGCGGCTGCTACATGCAGCAACACACGGCTGGGATGGCGGAGAGAAGCGCTCCAATGTGTGGTTAAATGTTACCCGTCTTGAGGTGGACAATGCTCGTTGCCAAAAGTGCAATAAGAGTTTAGCATGTAAGGGCGGTAACACGAGCAATTTGTCTAAACATTTAGCAAAAATGCACCACATTCAGACGGAGGAATGCACCGGGTTCGACTGTCTTTCTCGTAGCTCTGTAGCCCCATCCAAGTAACTTTTCCACGCCAGGTGTTATGCTAGCAGCAACACACAGAGTTAACTCAATTATACAAACATGGGTTAATGATTAGAGGTAACAGAGTTATTTAGTTTGTTAAAGATTCAGCTATTCTGTTTACAGTTCTGTCATCAGATTATTTAATACGATTTGTTAAAACACTGTTGTTTCTTTTGATGTGAAATATTATTTATTTAATTTAATTAAAAATCAATGTTAGTTTTGTAAACAATTTGTTAAGTACATTTAATAATATATGTATTTTTGAATCAAGTATTCATCTTTATTGTCTTCATTGTTAGTTTCCACATGCCTAAAACAACCTCAAGCTAAATCTAAAAGTTGATGGCTAAGAGTGTTTGAAAAATTGTGCAAGGCATACAGTAATAGTCCGAATAGTCAATTAATCGATAGATTAATCGATTATCAAATTAGTCGTTTGTTGCAGCCCTATTATCCCATGTATAAATAAAACGTGTTATTCAGCAACCCTTGCAATTTGGGATATTATTTTGGGTTGGTAGACCTCGGTGAGCTGGTCATTTCAAAAGTAGCTCACCAGCCAAAAAAGTGTGGGCACCCCTGGTCTACAACATACAATACCACCTTTGTAGTCTCTTGAAGAGAGTTATATAGCTGTGAGTCACACACCAGAGGGGAGTGCTGTAATATGAGTTCAGGTGCGGTGGTGAAGAGGGGAAAGGGTCCATGTGTGTGTTTGTGTGAGCATGTTGGAGTTAAAGGAGGGGGGGGGGGGGGTCTCCTTGCACATGTGTGTGTTTAGAGAGCTGGTGTTGACACAGACACAGCCGCTCCATTGTCCTTCTCCATCTCTAGTCAGGATGTTTGAGGGACGCCTCATCGCTTGGCTCCCTCTAATCTCAGCTGGAACCAAAAAGCGTGCGGCTGGAAGCCCTCAACCCTCGAGGTCACTGTCAGCACCGGGACAAGAGAGGAGAGGAGAGGACAAGAGAGGAGAGGCACAGGACAGGGGAAGGTTACTGTCGAAAATTATGGCGCAGTCAATTACAGATTGCTCATGAGCTGCTTCAAAATTGCGGGCTGTAAAATAACCCACGGGATTACAATAAATCCGCCAAGTAATCCTCTGATTTAATAGCTTTTGATTAAGTTTTGTCTTTTTAATATAAAGTTCGAATTTTTATAATAAGATATAGACTAAGTTCGATTAGCAAGTTTGAGAACTTTAGGAAATATAGCTGAAGACTAAATCATCAAACACCCTTATCTGCCATCACCTTTCGTTCCATTTAAATGTTTCTTCCTCACTGTCTTGGATGGGATCGGGTTCATTTTTTGACAAATTACAGCTGTAATTTAAATAATCAAATGTACTGTATCGGCACATGATATGTATCCTGCTTTTTGAAAGGAGTCCGAATCCTGTGCTCTGCTCATTAGGAATTAGGAATGGATAAATTATAAATTAAGACAATAGGTTAGTTTTATTGCAATATTGAATGTATGGTCATATGTTTTAGATAGTCATATCAATTGCATATTTCATTTTGTACTTCATCAATTGTTGCATACTTAATTGTCAGTGTAGAAATGGAAGGAAGGAGTACTGACGAAAAACAAAGCAAACATTGTACGGAGATTTTGCCTGTGGCTTTAACGGAGAAGCGTCTCTGTTTTCTTAATTTCCACTGCTCTCAAAGATTAATTATTCAATGTAAGCGTTGTGGCTGATAATGTACAGTAGACTGTGTTTTATCTTTGAGGAGATGGCGGTGGCCCCCAGGAAAGCGATATAAGTGGATTCATTTCAAGATGCCTGTTCCTCCAAAGACTTTATTAGATTTAGTTAATGAGCGAGCAAGGCAGGCAGACTGGCTGGGCGCAGGTTGGGGAGCTGGAACGTAATTAAGCTGTGAGTCTGACGATGCCACTGTTACACACTTTGATTAAAAACACGTTCAACAGCTAATCTCCAACAAATTAAAGCAGTTACATCATTTGGCACGGTCACGTTTGTTTCTCAAACGAGGTAAATCCCCCTTTCTTACTGTATTTTCGGCTCACACCTTCTGTCCCACAACAGCACCCTCCCTCTCCCTGTCTGCACCCTAATTCTCCACGGTAAGTAGGTGTAGCTTCACGCCGGGTCCAGCCGGTCCGTCTGTCTGAGATGTAGTTAACCCTTGTGGGCTTTACAGTATGTCTTCCATATGCCCTGCTGGGGCCTATATGGCAGAACGCTGTAATGCAGGAGAAGTCTGTATGTTTCCAGGCCAGCACACACAAGTCTTCTTGTCTGAGCTATAATGAGTGTTACTATAGATTTCCTGTGGCTCAAACACTAGGCTTAATTGACCTGAACAGCTCTGAGTGACTTGGCACCTTCCCCTCCTCCCCCACTCCCCCCCCCCCCCCCCCCCCCCTCAAGACCTTTCTCTGGGACAAAGAGGCTTTTGTTCTGGGGCCTGCGCCACCGCGCTCTAAACCTTTGTTGACTGTTTCTGTCTGACAGAGCAAATAGCTCTGGCCTCCTTTTGTTTATTGTCATTTTTTGAAGTTTGAACAAAGTTTATACAAAGCCCCTATTTCTGACGTTGTTCGCTGCCTTCAGGGGGAAACATGGAAGAAGAGAAATGGGTTTATCGTTTGTTGCATCTTTTGACTGTCTGCTGCTGTCTGACTGTTATCTTCTCATCTCTCTCCCTCCTTCTCCTGCCCTACCTCACTCATTGCAGGGATCACATATACACGGTGGACACAGACACTGCCAACAGTGATGAGATCTTTTTCAGCAAGGTGAGTGAGACGTCTGCCTCTGAGGACTTGTTGTTCTCAGTGTGTCGCGGTTGACAACGTAACCCTAATAACCTGGATCTGGAGTGCCACACTTTGCTTTTGTTTGCACGTGAGTGTGTATGTGTGCCTGCCAGAAGACTTACTCACCCACTCACCGGAGCCGTGCTGGCCATTCTGACCCTGATAAGAAGATTATTCAATCAATCAGCTCACAAACCTCTTGCGTCATCCACGCTCCTCTTTGGGACAGTGGAAGGTCTGATGGGCGTGTAACGCAAGCTGAAAGGAAGTGAGGGAGGAGGGGAGGAACATGAGGGTAAAGGACAAAAAAGGGCAGGATGAGATTAATTGCAGTAGGGCGAGAAAGACAAGATGGATGCAGAGAGGAAGTTGATCGCATTGTATATATTCAGATTATTCATAAAGCGCTTCATATTTACATAGACCCTCGAATGTACTAACCCCTCTCCATTCCATCCCAACCACTTCTCACTGCCATCATTTCACCCTAACATAATGTATGCAAACAGGATTCAAACAAGGCTATTCTAGTGTATACAACAACCCGCTATCCCTCCACCTCATTCACTTCAATGTCAAAGCCCGCAGAGTGGGTCTTAATGAGAGCAGGCTGCACATGAAAGGCCAATGGGAAACGTGCAGATTGATTGACGACCGAGGGTCTTTAATCAGTGGCCGAGCCCCCAATATGTTGTACAACAGTGGCGGGGTAGGCAGCGGTCTGAACCATCGGATCAGCGCTGACCTACAAGCCAAGGCAGTGTGTGTGTGTGTGTGTGTGTGTGTATGTGTGTGTGTGTGTGTGTGCACGTGTGTGTGTGTGTGTGTGTGCACACGTGTGTGTGTGTGGACAAGGATAGACAGCCTATCAATCAACAGAAATTAGCTCTGAGGCGGGATCTGTCCTTTTGATCCAGGGTCAGTATTGTATTTCCTCCACCCTGACAGAGAATTAGAAGTTCAAGGAGGTAAGCTGATCTCCAATCAGGGCTTCACCCCAGAGCAGGTGGCTCATTAGGGAAATCAATGATAGAGAATTTCAGATGATGATTATTGATCACAGTATAGATTGGTTATTGAGCTCTGTAATGTATTTTTTCTTGTTTGCTTTCTCCTTATCTCTTTCTCTCCTTTCCTTATACCTTTCTTTTCTCTAGAAAATGACATGGAAGTCCAGACAGGCTGATGTGGACACTTGCCGAATGAAAGGGAAACACAAGGTAAAGTAAAAACGAACAAACATTAAAACCTCTGTGCTTTCACCCCTCAACTTCATTTATAGAACAAGTGTCACCGTATTCATCTCCAAACACTTCTTTAAAGAATCACACATTATGTGATGCACACTGTAACAGATGTTATTTCTGACAGTCCCTCTGTTTCTCTCTCATTAACCGAGACTGTGACCCTGCAGGTGCAATGACGCTATTAATGCAGTTCAGTGAGAATCTTCACATCATTGCAGTTGAATTGTTTTCCCTCTAGAGTTACTGCACCTTGTAACAAAGCTGTGCAAATCAATGTGTTGCAATTCGAAAGAAAGTAAACCACATGTGGTGTTTTGTGTTACTGTGTCTATGTGAAACTAATGTGCAGACGTCGTTTCTTCTCTCTCTCTCTCTCTCTCTCTCTCTCTCTCTCTCTCTCTCTCTCTCTTCTGGCCTGCGCTCCCTGAAGGACGAGTGTCACAATTTCATTAAAGTCCTCCTGCAGCAAACTGAAGACACCTTGTTTGTTTGTGGAACTAATGCTTTCAACCCATCCTGCCGAACCTACAAGGTGAGAATGAACATGCATTTACACACAAACACACATACAGAGATATGAACAGCTGTCTGGTGATTTTCCCCATTGTTTGACCTCCATGACGGCACTTTTCATCAATACTTCCCTCACACTTCTCCTTCTCTTATTTCACACTCTTACTCACACCCTCAGGGATATTTTCCACGTGCAACACCAACCAAGCAGGAGCTACGGGGGGTGGTTGAGCAATGAAGCGATGGACATAGATGGATGACTTTAACAACTCAGCGCAGGCCCTCCTCCTATGTCTTTATCTCCAGGTGTACTTTGACACGCTCGATTTAGAAGCAGAGAATCCTAACTACCTTCGTGCATACACACTCACTCATTCTCAGACACACACACCCACACACACACTCTGAAGGCAAAGTCACGAAACCTGACTCAACCTTAAACAGACGCTTGCCTGGCCATATTCATGAAGGCATGTCTGGAATAGTTTCAAGATTCCTTCAAGAAAAGCAAAAACATCTCGTCGAGAAAGAGTTTTAATGACCTCCGGTCAAGAAAAAAGAGCAGCTGTCATGATTGTCTTGGAAAAAATAGAGATGTCAAGAAAAGATAGACTTGGAGAGAAAAGAAAGGATTGTCATACAGATAAAACGGGTAAAGAAAATGTATACAAACATTATAAATATTTTAAGGCAAACGGGCAAACACAAGGACAAACATAAAAGCAGGCCGGCTGTCTTTATACAGCTGCTGAAAATGTCCCATTTATTTCCTTTAATGTGTGTTTGATGGGGACAAACACAATATACACAGAGAACTGCACAATTAAACAATGCAATGAACCAATTTATAGCAAGAAATTCCAATGCCCATTCCTAGAAAGGCCTTCTTATAAAACAAACCAAAACATCTTGACATAATATACGGGTTTACATTTCTGTTGACACAAGTATGTCTTGCTGGCCTATAGTTTACATACAGACACATGAACATATATTATTTATAGTACATAAACCCCACCATCCCCCCATTCCAAATGACTACTCGATTGTTTGGACTTTACATGTGTTTTAAATCTGAGGTTTTCTGATGTGCAAAATGTCCTATGCATCGATTTAGTCTTAGCTAATACATGAGACACGTTTGAATACATCTGCAAACTGCAGCAGCTGGACTGACTTGGTGAAAAAAATACCACTGAAAAATAAATAGCTTTGTTTAATTGTTAACTACCTACATTGTACGAGATTTAAAGGCACAAAGTGGTTTTTATCATCATTTGTATTTCATTCAAGTATCCAGAGTGGTCCAACTGTAGAGTAGCTGGGAGCTGTCTTCCAGAGGAATCAGATATGAACATCATACAGGCAAGAAAGAGGATCAGACAGACAATAGGAAAGACAGGAGGACAATTAAACAGCGGAGAGTCTGTCCTGAAGGATGTCACTGATGGTTTGAGAGGATCTGATGTAATGGTCACAGCACACTGAGATGTTATCTAGGTAGCCTGGGGGAAACTCTTCTGCTTTGGTTCACTAGATCTGTTTACCAGAGAAACAAGACACCTTCGCTCCGTTGCCTTTGTGGTTCGGCATGCTAAGCTCAGAGAGTGGACATCATTCAATTCACTGGCTTTCCCTGCAGGGAGAGTGGAATTCATGTCTCAGCATTTATCAGGCGTGGTTAGCTTTAACAGCCCCTCCAGTTATGGCTTCAAGGTTTGTGTTTTAGCTGTTACTGAGATGATATTGCTGCGAGTGAGTTTGAGATCAAGGGAAGTGTTGTAAAACACACCGAGGCTTGAAAAATAGTCATGCAAACACACATTTGCTGGCCTCTAAAAACATAAAATCAATGCATGCTGTTCATAAATTACTGCACACAATGGGTAATGTTTATGTAATCTGAAAATGTTGAAATTATTTAAACATTTTATGATAAGTGACACATTGATCCATAATAATTTGACAAAATAAAGCTGTTTCATTCAAATGTTCTTTTTTCCAAGAGAGGCCCATTTCAAATGTGCTCACTTAATTTAACCCTTGAACATTTTATTGAGACGGTTTAATTAGCTTGAAACTGCTCTTTCCCTATAAAATGATACCACTGAATACACTGTGTATACTGTATAGGATATACAAAATTGCCATTTAATTCTCGAAATAATTTAATCAATATGCCATGACTAATGTAAGACTAATTGTGATGACTTTAAAATGAGTCATTCAAACTTTCAAAATGTTGTAATAAAAATCACCTCTGATCACATCTCCCAAATGCACATACAAAATGCCGTGGCACATGTGCAGGTAAGGAAAAACAGAAGTGTGTATGCACCCATACGAACACTGACAACTGTGCAAACAAGCAGAGATACAACACACACATTTTACAAAATCATCACAGAGACACATTCTACTGCTGGCAGGCTCTCTGGGCAGATACCAGGCGTTTGATGGCACACTGGGCTCATCCACTCTTCCTGGTCAAAAGTGTGTGTGTGTGTGTGTGTGTGTGTGTGTGTGTGTGTGTGTGTGTGTGTGTGTGTGTGTGTGTGTGTGTGTGTGTGTGTGTGTGTGCGTGTGCGTGTGCGTGTGCGTGTGCGTGTGCGTGTGTATGTGTTTGTTTGTGGTTAAATCCACCTTGGCCACAGTTTGCCTCTCCATCTCCCTGGTGTGACAGCGCTGAAAAGAGCTTCTGTTTCGGGGCCAGCCTCATCCCACATTAATCAACAACACTGCAAGGGCGGGTGGGAGGGGAGTATGGGGAGACAGAGGGGGCAGCTACACCACACGCTGTCTTCTGATCTCACACCTTTCCTGCCTGGTTACCTTTTTATTTTTACAAACCCACCAATATTCTCTTCCCTTCTCGATCTTGTCATTCGCCCCTCACCTTGTGTTGCTACTATGAACACAAGCAAACACATGCATGAACAGAAAAAACACGGGCAGACACCTTGGCAACAATGCCACAGTCCTCTCCCTGGGCACTACACAGCACCAAACTCTTCCTCTATTCATCCTCCCTCCATCCCTACTGCCCTCATCCCTTTCTCCTCCTCTCCTGCCAGCCTTAATCCCCCCCCCTCTATTGCTCCCACCACTCCGCCATCTTCCCCTCTGTTGCTTTCTCCGTCTGTCACTCCCTTGCTGTGTCGTAATAATAAACACCCCATCCAGCTGGGCTGATGTACGACTTGAATCAGTTTCATGGCCTGTTGCCGGGCGAAGCGGGGGGAATCTGTGGGGAGGCTTGAAGGCAGTGGGTCCCAGGTGATGCATCTTCTACTTGATACTAGTGGACCTATGTGTACTGGGCAATTCCATCTGTGCATTTGAATATGATTAATGCACACTGAGGGGGTTTAGGTTTATCAACAGGGTGAACAAAAAACCCCACACATGCCTTTCTTTACTAAAGCTATTTCAGAAGATGTATATACTATTGTAAAGAATGACATTAAAATAAAGTGTAAAAGGTCATTCATTGGTTAATACATTTATTGTCATGTTTGTACAATGTGTGTTCTCCAATATAGTTAAAATAGTTAACAATAATTGAGAAGTTGAGGGTCAAATAAATGTAGGACTTAAAATAAGGTATTTATTTTGACAGCTGCAAAGACTACACTTCATTGCTCTCGTGAAAAAGTAGTCAGGAAATGGTTCATCTTCCAAAGGCTCAGAAACAGGTTGAGTATTAATCTCCCAGGGAGATGTGCACTCATTTGGATTTCACATCCACTCCTGGCCCAGGTGTGAACTTGTGCACTTGACCTTTATCGAGGGAGAAAGTTGTGCAGGTGGAAATATGGGTTGCATAAAATCAATGTCTGGGGATTCAATACAGCAAACTGTAGGATAGCAATCTGAAATCTATCAACACGCCACAAATGTTTTTCTTTAAATCAAGATTTTCTTTAACTTTCAGTGGCTGCCCTTTCTGACACAAACAAATGTTATGCATTTAGCTTTTTGCATTTTACCATCCTTACCCCTGAGAATAACAAGGAAACAGATTTGAGTTAACAATTATTAAGTGGGACACTGGCTCAGTCTACACTAAATGTGTCCAGAGTGAGTTTTCACAAAACCTTCAGCAATGATAAATAAAGCCCACAAAAAAGCAGAATGTGTCCCTCACCCTGAGCGAAGAAGCTGATGCTGAACCAATTATTACTCTCCTGACGGGCATGTTTTGGAACTACATTATGTTTGTCTAATTAATTAGCATATAGCCTATGGAAAACACTATTGAGTTGTTGTTGTAGTAATTAATTCATCTAGATACACAGCACCCCGAGCCAAGGTTACCGTACATTTGTCTGCTAAGCTACAATAGATCCCCACAGAATAGTGTGTTTTAAAGGCAGTGCTGATAGAGTGTGACAGTACTACAGTTCATTTCCCATTACTTTGAGTTGTGCTTCTACAAAGCTGAAGCACTTCTTTCTTTTCTGGAGCCAGTAGAGTTGACAGCCTAATAAGGTTTGCCTGGTAAACAAGGTTAAATAATCCTATCTGGCTGTTAAAACATTTATTTATGTTAATGTTAAAAATGTTGTGTTTTACCTTGGCAGATTTATGGGTTGCTATTGCCCATTTTTAAAATATTTGATATTGCTTCTGACAAGGCTAACACCATGCACTTGGCTGTTGTTTGGCGGGTTGACAGGAGACAGAGTTTGTGTTTATCTGCGGCATGGCTGGGAGTAGCTTCCTCTGTTCAAAAGGCAGGAATAGATTGGTGACAGCCAGCCAAGCCCAGTAGACAGAGGTCACTGCCTCGGTGAAATCAACTTAGGAGACAGAGGGGTGGGGGTAGTAGCGTGAGAGATATGCGAGTGTGTGGTTTTGATGTGTCAGAAGAGGAGGGACTGTTTGTGTTAGGTAGCTGATACAGAAGCTGCTGACGATTCAAGCTAAACCCAGTTCCCCCAGTGCTCCGTACACCTAGACGCTCTGATTCACTGGACGCACCTGACCTTCAGCCTCCATGTCCATTATGATTTACACAAGCTAATCTATAACTACAGTCTCCTCTGTCTAATGACTATATACATCATTAAACCAGCGTGCCTCCATGTATTATCCTCCTATGATTTCTCGAGTAACAGAAGGAATGAGAAATGGAGAAATGTGCTGTTGCTGGTGGTTCTGTGTTTGTTGTAAAAGGTCACTTGTAATTTTCTCTGCCAAATCAGCCTCAACAATTTCTCTGGCTTTTCCAGCATTGCGCTGGAGTGTGTGTGACCTTTTTAGTGGGCAGATGATAACCGTTTCCGCCGAGACAGGAATAGAAAACAAAATGACCTGTTTAGAAACCAGAAAGGGCAGCGTAAGCAGTTTGCAGCCTTGGCAAGCTTCGCTCGTCTTTGTCAGGAGAGAGGGAAAAGTGAGGAAGCAGGGAAGTCAAGTATGAGAGAGATAGAGACAGATATATCGAAGAAAAATGGCCATGTGTTGTAAACTGAGTAGGTAAACAGTGTGTTCAGTAATCTTCCGTGACCTCAGCCTCTGGCCAGTTCAGTGAGGCTTTTCTTCTCTCTGTCTCTCTTTGTGGCTTTTGTATGCCTCTCTGGCCTTTAGACGGGGTAAGAGTGTGTCCTAAGGCAAGCTGGGGACAACAAGCCAAACCATGGTGGGATGATACTGACCTTTCACCCACATCTGATCTGCTGCCATGCCCTGGAATAGCACTGTACCAAAACTGGGCGCAAAACAAGAAAATCTTGTTTAAATTCCAATTCACAAAGATCATCCCACTAAGACCTAAACTGCTCCAGAAGCGCTTCCTAAACAAAGGACAAGGCCTCAAAATAGCTCATGAGTAGTTAGTGACTGAATACCACAATTAGCTGTATATTTGGAGAAACTGCACTCTAAGTGCTAAAAACAGACTTTGTACATTGTGTAGGTGTGGACACTAAACCCCTCGAAAATATAGAAACAAGACTTGCCAAAGAAAAAGCTCCAAGCAAAAGCCAAAGTTGAGGCTGCAAATGATAAAATAATGACCGCCGTACAATATACTATTTGAAAACTACTGTGGTTTAGTAAAACATTCTCACGTTCCCCACGCAGGGCCATGTGCTCACCCACCTTTACTCTGCCCATTTACTTCGTCTTCACAGCAAAAGCACAAACTTAAGAAATGGGGGCAGGGGAAAGCACAGCAGTATATAAGTTTAAAGATCTATCTTGAGGGTTTTTAAAAATATGTTTTCATTCCTGTACAGTTGAAGACCAAAGGATGGCAGGAGAAAAGCAAATCCACATCCACCCATACTGTGGAACATTTTGCTCTGGAAAATGTCAGTTTTTGTTAATCTCACTTAGTGACAGTTTCCTACTCCCAGATGCGCTGCTCTGACAGCTCTCAGAAAAACACCAACGGTTTTTAGCTAAGGTCAGAGATAGACGGACACATTCCTCCTTTAGATCCTTTCCCCTTCATCTGGGAACCAACCTTTCCTGTCTAAGTTGTATTCCAAGTCCATTGTTTTGTTTGACAACACTACATTGTCTTGACCTGTTGTTGACCTTTCACCTCTTTTGTGACCCTAGCTGGACACCCTGGAGGCCCTGGGAGAGGAGATCAGTGGGATGGCACGCTGCCCATATGACGCCAAGCATGCCAATGTCGCCCTCTTTGCAGGTAAGATTAAATCGCACATGTCAAATTAACAATGAACTTATCTGGGAGACTTTGAAGTACTTGATTATGTTTTACAATGTCTTTTTGAAGTCCTTTCCTGTCGTTGAACGTGAGAGTTTCCATGAGGTGAAAATAGACGTAGTATTTATGATAGTAGTTCTACTTACTGCCTGCCATGAGGCAAAAACATGAATCTAATGTTTCTCCTTTCTGCATTTATTAAACATTGGAACATGTTAGAGCTAGATGGGAAAGTTGAGTCAAGGGGATTAGTTGTGGTTGTATTAAATATTGTTTTTAATACCCTGTGGTTTATTCTAACGGCAAAACCCTGACAACATGTCAAGTATGGAAGGCAAACCAAGTTTCATGCACTAGAGCAAATCAAGGACCTGGAGACCACATTTGATCTGCATCAAGAATTCAAAGCTTTTTTGAACCTTTTGGAAACATGTTAGTAGTACTCTGGTAACAGCAAATACAGAAACATCCTTCTCCTGCTTTTACTACACCTTTTCTCTTTTGTTAACTTTCTTTTCAAATGCACAATATCTAAAATAAGTCCCAAACGGATGGGACAAGAATGAATCAGCTTTCTGTTGGTGTGGTGAGATTCCTCTGATTCAACGCAGGCTGCTAAAGACATTCAGTCCCATTCGTATTTGCTGTGAACCGATTTATGGCCGTATTGATGAGCTGTCCCTGCCTGTTTAAAGCCTAGGAGGAAAGTGAACGCCTAGCTTGACCAGTTAATGTGTAGCAGAGCTGCTTGGAAGGAGCTGGAAGCACTGAGTAATCAAGAGGGTTCCTCTGACTGCTATCCTTTCAATTATGTAGTTTAAGTTTCCACTGTGGTTATAGCCAAGGCAGGCTGAGGTCATGCTGGTCGTGGATTGTGTTTGTGGAGCATGTGTGTGTACATACGTGCCTATAACTGTGGGTTTCTGTGGGACTCTGAGACTATTTGTGAATGCAAGGCTTCAGTGTTTGTGTGTGCTTTTGAAGTGTGTTTGTAAGATGTTTAAGAGTGTGTACAGCCTCGTCCTTGTCCATCAGAGAGTCTCTTCGGTTTGTATGATTCATCCATTTTCTAGGTCTAAGCCATCTGAAATGTGTTTGTGTATCCAGCCACAGTGAGCAAGATTCTTTAAGTGGCTTTATGTGTTTTTCTTTTCACTAAACTTACCTCTCTACCCCTTTATCCTCTTTCTTTATAGCTTCCTCTTTCATTCTCACTTCATTCTTCTGCCCTCTATATCTTTGCCTCTTATCGCTCTTTGTGTTCCCTCTCCAGATGGCAGGCTGTACTCGGCCACCGTAACTGACTTCCTAGCGATCGATTCGGTCATCTATCGTAGCCTGGGAGACAGTCCGACTCTGCGCACTGTCAAACACGACTCCAAATGGCTGAAAGGTGAGTAAGGGACACATAAACAAAGTCTCTCGGTTTGGATAGCAACAAGCTGAATGACAAGCTAGAAAACAGACTTTTGTTTTGAGATGAATGCCTGACCATGTGGTGTGATTTATGATTTGTGTGTCTCGGTGTATGAATCTAGGTATGAAGAGCTGGAGCGCTTATGCTAATTGTGCTCGCTCTGTTTGACACTGTCATTTTGACAGCCTGCAGTGGTTGATGTAGCCAGGAAATTGCTCTGCCCTGGGGAGAAACAAGCACAAGTCCAGCCTGTCAAAACTCAATAGAGATCCCTCTTTTCTTGCATGCAAATTGATGATCTGATATGATGGATGATAGAGAGAGGCACTCAAGGCTCACAGTTGGTGCTTTTCTGCATGACAGATATTCTGCCTGTTTACTGTGAAATATGGTGTCAGAACTGGTTTGTCACGGTGACGACGTCTCTTTGTCACACATTTAATTTATATATTTCCCCCCCTGCAGAGCCTTACTTTATCCAGGCAGTCGATTACGGGGACTTCATCTACTTCTTCTACCGGGAAATTGCTATGGAATACAACACAATGGGAAAGGTAAGCACAGGCACTATTCTTCAGCTATTGTTTGAAATGTAATCAGAGGTGACTTCCTATTTACCGAGAGAATCAGGAAGTGCCTGAGGAAACTAACAGGATATGGGTGTATCACATAAGTGGAAGAATGCTTTCAGGAGCTGAAAGGTGGCCAAACATTTTTCAGATACAGATTTCAGATAAGCACTGGTCAGGATGCAGGACCTAAAATAGATCTACAGAGAAAAATCTGTGGATGTCGGCAGATCCTATTTTGAAGTCTAAAAATAACGCTTAAATTGCACATCCGCGTCCGTTGGGCGCAGCTCCCATTTGACCTAACGTCTCAAAGTTTCCCAAGAGGAACTCGACCCAAGAGTCTGTGAGAAATGAGACAGATCAGAAGAGGTAAGGTTGAGGAAAAAACTGGCTTTTCCTCAGGTGTAACAGTTACAGTGAAATGTTTCTATTCATTTTCTCAATGCAGTTTGGATGCCCTGAGAGAGTTTAATTGGATACCAGGTATGAGAAAATCCGCGATGGAAATGAATTACTCAATATGTATTCTTTTGAAAAAAATTATGGAACCACACAAGAGAGGGTGAAAAAGAGAGAGGACAAGAACAGAGCAGAGGTAACGAGAAACACGGAAATAATGGATTCACTGCCAGAAGTGACAGGCATGTGTTATACAGAGCATGCATACAGATCAGGCCTCTCAATCTGCTGGGTGTTTTGAAAGCTATGTCAGTATAATTATGCGTGTGGTTGTAGAACTGATGGTGCAGAGAGCAATTTAACATTTAGTGAGTGATATCTCTCCATTATTATTAAGTAAATTGGCCTTCCCTGACATTGTAAGCAGCCGTTTGTGCTTTATGGCAAATTGATCTATCTTCTATGGCAGGTTAGTGTTTGCTTAATTTTTTATGTTAGATTGTTATTAGGAAAACGCAGAAGGACAAATATGCAATTACATTAACAAGTAATGAAATTAGCAAGCCTTGGTTGAAGTATGTGTGTGTGATCTGTTTATTTGTGCGTTGTGTGTGTGTGAGAACATGAACTGGTATATGTAAAGCTGAAACTATTCCACATTCAGCTTGACAGTCTCGCCTGCTTTGTGTAAAACTTGTTCTGGTATCTCAACGCTCTATAATCTCACAGTGAACAGGCCCATGTAAGCGTGTGTCTTTGACAGCGTGATTGAATGAATATGTGCTTTTCTGGAACATTTATGCATTGGTTGCATGGGTGAGGGTGTGTTTATATGTGGTCTGCAGCCGTGTGCAGAGATCTGGTTTAAATGCATGTTCGCTCTTATTCGCTGTTTACTTTACAGCACAATTTCAGGTCAGGGTTAGATTTATTGCTGTTAAGTATAGTGTGACATACACTAATTACAATACTGACTGTGATCATACAGCAAAGATGTAATTACAGCATAGCTCCTATTTGAAGCTGTATACTTTTACATTTTCTGTTGCCAGGTGCTGACTCTTTAACAGCATATCAAACACACTAATTTACTCTTCTGTGTCTTTAATTTGCTATAAAGTGATAAAATGTTGGATTAAGACACTGAGTGTTGACGACTAAAGAGGCACAATAGTGTGTTCTGCTGGGAATTAAATGTGTGTGTGTGTGTGTGTGTGTGTGTGTGTGTGTGTGTGTGTGTGTGTGTGTGTGTGTGTGTGTGTGTGTGTGTGTGTGTGTGAGTGTATGTTTAGCTTGTAACCCATAAAATAAAACTATAATAGGCTATTTAGATGCAGAAAAGGAATCCAATACAAACAAGTGTAAAAGAAAAAAAGGGAATGCTTTCAACGGGCACTCCTCTTTTATCCATTAAAGTCTGTTGGTTGGTCTTGGGTATTACAACTGCATAAGAAAAAGTAAATCCCTTTTTAATAGTTTACCTCAAGGAATATAATTTTAGGCAACTTTTTTTTGTTTGAACATGTAACATATCTGGTGGTATGGAGTTCTACAGCAGTGAGCTCACCAGATCTCTGTAGTCCACTTTGTAACTCTGCTTGAGGCTTACAGCCCGCACTAGCATAACACAATGCTGGTGGATAATTGCATGGTTTGTAATAGGCTCCAGGCTTTGACATGAAATGAAAAATGCATGGAATAATTGTGAAAAAGTATCATGAATCCAATTCGTAACAGTTATTACAAGAGACTGAAGATGTGACGCAGATGACTGTTGCTACATAACCCAGAGCTTTTAAAATATAACGTTTTTACTTTGTGTGTCTACATCAGGTGGTGTTTCCTCGTGTAGCCAGGGTCTGTAAGAACGACAAAGGCGGCTCGCCCCGTGTCCTGGAGAAGCAGTGGACCTCATTTCTCAAGTCTCGCATGAACTGCTCGATCCCCGGTGATTCCCATTTCTACTTCAACATCCTGCAGGCTGTGACAGAAGTCATCCGCATCAACGGGAGGGACATCGTCATGGCAACCTTCTCTACACCTTACAACAGGTACAAAAAACATAATAAGGTATTGATAAATCTACAAAGATGTGAGCGGACACTACTTTTTCACATATTTTTTATTAAGCTTTTCCCTTGTCTTAAATTACTTCACGTGTCAACAACTGTTTTTCACTTTCCATTAATTAATACGATTATCTTTCGTGCTTTGAAATGCTTTTAGAATGCCTTGAATTTATCATCATTATGACAGTGTGACCTTTGCTAATGCCCTGCCGTGCCTCTCAGCAACATGTCAGTCCTGAGACTACTGGGTCAACATCATACATCTTCTGTCAAAACAGCTGTGCTGCCCTTTTGACATGCAGGTTTTTCATCTTATTTTCCCTTTTAAAATTCATATTCAGAGCTGCTTTCATATTCATAGAAAGGGGTAGTTGTTATCTAAATTGAAAATTACCACAAAGCCATAGCTTTGCTGATAGCTCCCACATATTGTAATTTTCCATTTTATGGCTGCTTCTGAGCAGATAAGACAATTGCTTGTGACAATGCAATTGAGCATGGTTAATGGACATTAAACCCAATGAAGCAAAGCTGCTGAAAATGTCTATAAGCGCCGGTTTAGATCCTGGCATTAATTTTCTATTTCATAGTCAGGGGGTGAAATTGGAGGGAGAACATTCAGACTATAGGAAGCACTCAGGGTTTGTCATTTAATTGTCTAGTTTGCTGTGTTGCTGTCTGACCCTCTCACTTGCTCACTGGCTGGCTCGCTACCATCTATCTGCTGTTAGCAGCTCCATATAAACAGACGTAGGATTGTCTAACTTTGGGTATTTACTGTAATTTGGTAGCTTAGCCAAGAATTAACCACTCTGACCTTGCTCTCTATAATACTGCCCTTGTGTAATTTGTCTCCCTGATGTCTACATCATTTTAACCAATGACTTAACAGCTAGAAAATCCAGCCAGCTGAGAGAGATTTCTCTATTATGAGAATAAAGAATAAACAATTCCTAGTTTCAATTCTCATTTATGAGAGCAGATGCATGAAAAATAGAAAAGTGACTCAGCAATCTGTTATGCATTGAATCCAAACAGATGGAAATAAGCCAGTGGCTCCGCTTCTATCACAAGATGGGTGTTTTTCCCCTTAATTGAAAGGCAATAATAAGATAATCTGTCTATATTTCTTGCCCAACAGTGGACTTGTGATGAACTTTAATGCCTTGAGGCTTTTGGGGAAACCCAGTCTTGGAGGGTTGGAGTCTTGGAGGGATGATGGAATGTGTGTCCTCATTTAGGCTTGGCAGCGCAGACACTGACACTCATAGAAATGCAAAAGTTCAACATAACCACTGACATAAGAGCATTCATACGGTAATCAATACAGTAGAACCATTATTCGCTACTAGAAATATAAAAAGTAACCAATGCTATTTTATTAAATGGAGGGTATTTCTTTCCTAAGCCTGGGCAACATTACAAACTGGCCTGTATCACCTACAACAGCTCAAATGAGCCATCCTCGAGGGATTTAAACCCTCTAAAAAGAATTGTAAATCCATGTTTCTGCTATTAGGTGATAGTCGAAATTTGGCAAGGTGTTTCTTTGATATGTTCACTTGAGAGGATTGTTTATGTGAGTTTAATTTTATTCCTGTGTGTCGTGGCAGTATTCCAGGCTCTGCGGTGTGCGCCTATGACATGGCTGATGTGGCCAACACCTTCACAGGGCGTTTCAAAGAGCAGAAATCCTCAGACTCCACCTGGACGCCTTTTCCTGAAGACAAGGTTCCCAAGCCAAGGTACAACAGAAGTTAATTACCCACAGCACACACTCTCACACACACATAGCACACATAGAATTGAACATATTTGCACACATACAGTATATTCAGTCTCACTCTTCCTCTCTTCTCACTCTTGGCTCTCACACACATGCAGCCACCTACACACACACACACACACACACACACACACACACACACACACACACACACACACACACACACACACACACACACACACACACACACACACACACACACACACACACACACACACACACACACACACACACACACACACACACACACACATACCATGTATACATCACTTCAGGGGACATTACATTGACTTACATGCATTTCCTGGAGACTTATCCTAACCTTAACCATAACCAACACATGCCTAACCCTAACCCTTACCCTTAACCTTACCCTAATCCTAAACCTAACCAAGTCTTCACCCTAAAATTAATGATCCCCCTCATGGGGACCTCCAATTTGTCCCCATAAGGGAAGCCAGTCCCCACACGTGACTATGTAAACAGATTTAGGTCCCCACAAGTATAGTAATGCTAGTCCACACACACACACACACACACACACACACACACACACACACACACACACACACACACACACACACACACACACACACACACACACACACACACACACACACACACACACACACACACACACACACCCACACACACGGCAACCTTAATGCATTAGACTTGTTGAATTACTATGTGTTGATGATAACACATTTCAAACTCCCGTTTCGTCATTTTTCTATACGCCCCTACTTTTTTCACCAAGGGATTGCACATTGTAAGTCACATTGCGTCACACCCACATACTGTATGCACAGTTATCACCTCTTTTACCAGTTGCACCCCCGAACCAATTACCTCACCTCTCCCCCACACGCAGCTGAATCAAAGAAGCGCTTCGTATCAACAAATGAAGCATGAGATCATTTTACAGATGGTTGGCTAATTCCACAAATGCACTAGCCTGATCAATCTCCCATCTATTGCCCGCTAATTAGCACCCTAAGAGCGGCTCTACTCTCCTCTAGAAGAGAAAAAAACAGATTTACCACAAAGATCTGGGGCACGATAATTGTTAGTACCCTGTGTGTGTGTGTGTGTGTGTGTGTGTGTGTGTGTGTGTGTGTGTGTGTGTGTGTGTGTGTGTGTGTGTGTGTGTGTGTGTGTGTGTGTGTTCCCATATGGCTGAGGAGTTGGTTCCTCACCAGAAGAGAGCCTATGCTGTACTCTGTGCATTCATTAGTGTTTATGTGCGAGTTCCCTCAATTAGCATGTAATTACCTGTTTATGTTCAACAAGGTCAGCCGCTGCAAAGATCCAATATATCCGCCGTTTTCTCTGCAGAGATTGATGCGATTGATTTATTTCTCATACTCTGTTGCAATCAGACCTTTTATCTGCAGGCAAACAGACGGAGGGGTGTAACAATGCCACCTAGGTCTGGCCCCGCAGCAGACTGTTCTTCCATGTGTTAGAGTCTCATACTGAATCATTTGCAGATTTTTGAATTAAATAGATGTCTGTTACTATTCTGCTCTCCATATGTCCGCTGACAAAATGCTACATCAAAGAAAAATGTAAGAGCACTGAGTTTTACTGCGGTTTTTTTTCACCGTGAAAAATGGTTCTGCAAATGCAGGCCCTTAATTTAACGATAACAATTTGGAGGTTAAGTGCATTGATTCCACACAATTTATATGTCAAGGGGGATGTTAAATATTTTTTTGGAAGAAAAGAGCATGCACATAATTTAGTTAATGCACTTAATATGTTTAGCAGGTTTTTAAACTAAATCAAGCCACATTTTCTTAGGCATGCTCAGAATGGCCGCTTTATTCCTTTTATTCACAAAACAACTTTAAAAACAGAATACTGATATGATGAATATACCGTTCTCTTGAGTATACACATATATTGTTTAGGGTAACTTGGGTTCTTACATGTTGACAGGATCAGACATTCAGTGGCCAGCTGGCTAATATTTCTAGGACCTGGTGTGGATTATGTGGTGTGGCAGCGTATCACAGACTACCCAGTAAAGGGTTTTTTACAAGACCTCAGAGGTGAGATGCCTGCAAAGGGAATATGCTATCAAAAGCAGCTTCTCTTTAACAAGCAACTCACCAACTCCCTATAAAAGGATCAGAAAGATAGATGCCTTCGTGCTTTGCTGAGTCCAGAGAAAGAAGACATCTTGTATCCTTTTCCAGAGAAAGAAGCAGGGGCGGACTGGCCATCGGGACGTTCGGGACGAATCCCGATGGGCCGGTACTGAAGTGGGCCGGTCGGACGATGTGGGCCGCCCGGTAACCGGCAGGGCTCGATATTAAATGGCCCGCTGGCCGGGAAGCACTATTTAGACACCCCGGGCCAGCATAACGTACTTTCCACTTGCCCGCTCGGGCCACTAAAAATATTGTCCTGTGGTATTGGTATTTTGACTAGCAATTTAGTTAAATTGTTTCGTTTATCAACGCTACAACATAGTGTTCCGTGAGTCGGTTGTCGTTGTTGGGTGAAAAGCAAACAGCTGTTTGCTGCGGAGTGCAGAGCGAGCAGGCTCCCGTGAGCGGCAGCGTGCTCCTTCACTATTTCGCCAAAATGTTTTTAATACCAGCGGTAACCGGCCAAGCGCCGGACAAAAAACAATCTTCAAATAAAAGAAAGTCACCGGAGGAGTTAAAGGAGAGTGACAGGGATCATGAGAAGAAGGGGGAGAGAAAGTTTCAGCTTGATCGATGGAGTTGGCTTCTAGTGGTGCAGTGACGCGTCCTAAAACCCTTTTATAATCTATCGATTAGATTTATGATTCGAAAATTATAAAAGTAGGGTTGACATGTGGAGATTATCCGGCTGAACAAAACGTGCATTTATCAAACAGGTTTGTTTTCCACAGACCTTATTTCCAGCTATTTTCCAAAACCCTTGTGGAGGGAACCAGCAGCTTACTTCCTGGTTTTAGGATGCGTCACTGGCTGCACATGAGGCCAATATAAACAAGGTCTTCTGTCGGCTCTGTACATCAATGCCGACCTATGCTGACAAGTAAGTGAAGAGTAGACAATATAAAGGTATTGGCGAAATGTCCCAGCAGTTTAGGATAATGAAGGATCTAATCTATAGCCATTACATGTCTAACTCCTAATGACAGGAAGGCAGAAAGTGCATTATACAAATAATAATCTCATAATAATAGCAGACATTTTTTAACAATGACCACAATATCATTATTTTAATAAACCAAATATGAACAATTGAGGAAAATGAGGAAGAACTGATGATTCAAATGTTGTAGTACAAGTAGTAATGTAGTTAGTGCATAAATTACTATTGCAACAAATGTGTTAATTTTCTTCATTATTAGTCGATTTGTTTTTGGACGAATGCTCCGGGCCAGTGGTTACAATGGTGGGGCCGGTGATAATACAAGTCAATTTTACCCTTAATGTCTACCTCTGCGGTAAGTCACTAGCACACCCCCCCCCGTCGTCGTCGTCGTCGACAATTTACTAGCGGTATTTACTTGCGGCACCGCGTGGGCCGGCGGTACCGAAGTGGGCCGGTCGAGAGTCCCGGGCTGATTTGTAGTCCCAGTCCGCCCCTGGAAAGAAGACATCTTGTGTCCTTTTCCAGAGAAAGAAGACATCTTGTGTCTTCTTCTCTGACCAAAGCCCCTTGGCATGAAAGTTTAGTTATTTTAAGTGCACTCTCTTGATTCCAAGGAATGTAAACTCTCCTATTGGAGCTCTGGCTGTGAAAGACTTCCCCCAGAGTCAATGTAGCGTTTTTTATCTTTCCCTTTATCCAACTTCCCTCCTTCTCATAACTTTCTCCTTTCTCCTCTTCATTTTCAGGCCCGGCAATTGTGCAGGCATTCCATCCATGGAGAGGTACAAGGTATCCAATGAGTTCCCCGATGACACACTCAACTTCATCAAACAGCATCCTCTGATGGACGAGGCTGTGCCCTCAATTGCCAACAGGCCCTGGTTCCTTAAGACCATGGTCCGGTAAGTGTTACACACTCCAAAGATCATTGTCATCAGAGGTCTATGAGCCTATTCAACCCAGGACAATAATTACGTGAAGTGCTGCTTTGAGAGTCAAGCTCATTAAAACACTGTGATACTCCACCATTAACCAGCCGCTGACCTATTTTCGCTGGAGTGGAAGAAACACTGATCTTCATGTTACTATCTCTCTCCCAAGTTGGCCGCATAGTGATGTGATCAAAACGGAGTAAACTATATCAATTCTTAGTTATGTTTTTAAATGTTTAATAAAAGCACTTATTTTAAAGACAATTTCAATGTTCAGTCTTTTTAACAAATTGCCTGTTTGAATCCTCAGAGGATATTTCAAAGAGATTTCTTTTTTGTTCTGTGGTTGACTTTTCTCCTGAGTTTCTGGAGTTGAGCCCCTTTCCCAAAAGCCAGTGCACTGTGGCTGATGCTGTTTGATCACAAAGGTCTGTCTGGCTTTTTGCTACACTACACAGAGACATTTCAGCCAGCCTCTGTGGGAATACGACAGCACACTGCCATTCCATCGGCAAGGCAAAACTAGCTGACAGAGCATTTGGTAAAACGTAAAAGAATCCAGCGTTAAATTGGTCCTGGTTCTGAATTGTAGCTACTGAAGGTTTAGGGTCAGGACTGCTTGCTATGCCTTTGACAGGCCCCAGTGGTGTTAACATCCCTTAAAAGATGAGCTACATAAAGACTTCTTCATAGGTTTTACAAATAATTTGCATGGTATCACATCTAGCTGCTACTTTGCTGAGGTCTGACCTACATACTGCGCTGCCTTAGTCAGAATAGGAACAGCTTTCATCAAGGTTATCCCAAAAACTCTCTGTTCGTTAGTGCACTATATCATAAAAACCATGTTATAAATGACGCATTGTTTCTGTCTTTACATAATCGGCAATCATACTTAATTTGATGCTAAATGACATCATGATGAGCAGAGCCTTTCACGCAAGTCGGAAGCACTAGTTAGAAGCATAAGCTAAAAAACCTTATGAAGGCATACAGGGTTGGAAGAGGAGTTAGGACTTTTATGACATATGTCACAGTCCTGTCGTACTGTAAGACCATTCTTGAGCTGAAGTCAACTGGAAACAAAATCAGTAATAGGCTTTGATCCTTGTTTCACCCTAGAGAGAACCCCCCGATATCCTGCAAGAGCTTTTACTGCAAATTTGAAAAGGCTTTTCTGTCCTGTGACATGCTGTGCTGAGGCAGAGACCTCAGCTGGCTAGGCACAATGAATCCCCCTCTTGAGATTTATATTATCCTGAATAGGAAAGACAGTGAATGTCTTCGTCCTTGAGATTGCATTATTTCGCTGGAATCAAATCCCATTGACACAGTCCTTGGAGCTTCTGTTATCAAAACCACAATAGTCCTCTAGATCGCTGTTATTTTTGATTGGATAAAGCCAGTGATATGAAACATTTAAAGAGATAATTAAAGAAAATGAAATGGTAGATGGGATAAGAAGATGTGTCATGTTTTCTTTCAAAATCAAATAACTAACCAATAGGCTCTCTTAATCGGTTGATCCCCAAAAACAAGCATTTGCTGAAAACCCACCAATGTGCAGGTATATACCGTTTCCATAACATTAAGTCTTTCATGGCCCTGAAACTAATTGAGATAGAGATAACGGCATTTGTTATTCAATGAAATCAGATGGTTAAGGTAAATAGCCTCAAGAGATATTTCTTAAAACATGTTCTTGTTATCTGATCACAAACAACACCCCCGTGCACAATATGGCTCAGCTCCAAACAGGTGTCTGATTACTAACTTGAATCTGCTATCTGATATGTTTTTTTATAGAGATAATGAAATGAAAATGGAGTTTCATCCACCTGGTGCTTAGACCAAACTGTGTGATCAGCAGCTGTCAATTAGAAAATAGAATATAGCTGACAACTGTTGTTGTATTATTTTTAAATGCCCTGATGCAATGTGATTGAGTTTACATAACAATCCATTATTGAGATTTTAAAGATTGTCTCCTTCTGTTTCTCCTATTATTTCTTAGACTGACATGAAGGATTAAAGGCACATCAATTGATTGATTCGTAACAAAACTATTATTTGCTAAATTATGTTAATCAATTGTATTGTTGTTCTATTTCTTAATCTTTCTAGCTGCTAGTATTTCTTTTTTTGATGCAATTTTAATCACATGTTTTTGAATGTGACCCAGTAGAAATCTCGCTGAGGTAGAGTGCATAGGTCTTTCATCACCATCTGTAGCTCCTCTGACAGTGTTTCCGCCAGACCAGGGCTGAGAGGGCGTCCACCCCGAGAGCGGGGGGGAGGGGGGGTCTTGTCACGTGACTTGAATTTTGAATTGAGACGTCCCTTATAGATACTATCTATTTACGTATTAGTGATGGGAATTCATTTGGCTCTGCTCACTAAGAAGAGCCGGCTTTTTCGGCTCCTAAACGGTTCTTAATTTTACCACAGTTTACCACGGAGACTCAGTTTCGCCGCTGCGAGGCTCCAGTGCTCGCAGTTCACGCACGTGCTCCACTAGCACCCCCCGTCAAGGCTCGCCGGCAGTAGCTACACTTTCCGTCACAGGAACACGCTATGCTGGCAGCGATAATCCCACCAGACTCCTTTACCCCTCCAACAGAAGGATGTCCTTGTCCTTTTTCCTTTTCGTTATTTCAAGCGATTAAAAACTCTCGTTCTTCTCTTGATTTTTTTTTTTTAAATGACGGCAAGACGCCCTCCTGACGGAAACGCTGTTCTCTGATGGGAAAACTGTCTGACCAATTGACTGATAAACTTATTTCACTTTATATTCCTTTTCCAGGTATCGTCTTACTCGCATTGTGGTGGACAATGAGGCGGGTCCCTATAATAACCACACAGTAGTCTTCCTGGGATCTGAGAAGGGCATCATTGTCAAGTTCCTGGCCAACATGAACAGCGGCATCCTGAACGATAGCCTGTTTCTGGAGGAGCTCAATGTCTACAACCCTGACAAGTATGTGTGTGTGTGTGTGTGTGTGTGTGTGTGTGTGTGTGTGTGTGTGTGTGTGTGTGTGTGTGTGTGTGTGTGTGTGTGTGTGTGTGTGTGTGTGTGTGTGTGTGTCAGGAAGAAACATGTGGATACAGTTGCTACAAACAAAGGAAGGTCATTTATTGCAGAAGTATGTGTTCTAGAGACGGCATGTGTGTGATTTGGTTTCCAACCATCTACAGAGAACCCACTAACCCACCAGCTCCATCAGTACCAGTCAGTTCCCCCGACCCAAGCTATACAGTGAAGCCAGACAGCCAGATGGCTACTCTATCATTTAAAATAGTTTTTATCAGGTTACACTCTGCCCAACCACAGCTACTAAATTAAAGACATGGACCCTAAGGCCCTGGATAACGTAGCGCTGTGGTTCCCAACCTCAGCGAGCCCAGATCCTCCAAAATGTTGGCTGATTAAAGGAAACACACACACGCTCTCTCACACACACCGAGGTCTGTGTTTGTCTTCAGAGCCAGCCCGAGATCTCTAGCTAATACATTACACGGCTGTTGGGGCATTATGAATGTGTTCATGAGTGTGTGTTAGAAGGGTACTGTGGGTTTAGCTAGTTAAGCATCGTTGTGTATTTGGAGTAGAATTGAATAAGGAAAAATCAGCCACAGAATGACCCTGCCAAAGCAAATATTTAATAAAGAGGTAATTGATTAGGGGTAAGGAATGGCAGCACCAACAGAAGAGGGAGGCCCGGGGCGGAGAGATGGAAAGAAGCACAGTGGAGAGTTTGTTATTGTGTTAAACAGACGAGAAGAAGAAGGGAAGGAGAGCGAGGACTTTACAGGAGGGCTTTCAAGGTTACCACTGTTTGTTATCCAACATACTGGAGCCATGTGACCAGCCGTATGTAGGGGATGAAGGGCAGACCCTGCCTTCTCTTCTATCGCTGAGTCTCCTTGGTGCTCATCCTTCCTTTCCCTGTTTCTGTCTCTTTGGCTGTGGCTGAGCATTTGTAGGCTGCTGGCCATCTGGCTTTAGTCGCATACTGTAAGTGACTTTTCCCGCCTGCTTCCCTGCCTGCCCGATTGTCGTGCATTACCCAGTGTAGATGGACTCTAAACCGTAATTGAGAGCGTTAATGCAGGACTAGAGCACTGCGAATGGCAGATTAAATCCCAGGAGCTGTATGGCGGGATGGAGAGAGGAATGGATAGAGAGAAGGGATAGAAAGCTTGACACGCCCAGGTGGATTAGAGTGTGTGGTCCAGGGGGGCGAGTAGACAAAGAAAGACTAGCGGGCATAGAGGAATGGCAAAATCCCGGTGGAGGGGGCGACATTTGTGTGAGTGGGTTTTACAGTTAAGTGCATTGCTGACTGCTCACAGTGTCCATCTGTCTGTTGATCTGCTGTATCTGTATCACCCCTTTCTTTATCTCTTTTTATCTACCACTCTGTTCCTGACCCGGTGTTATTGAGTCCAGCATTATCTTTGTTCTCACTGACCTCGCAGTGTGTCTCTTAATCTTCCCATTTTGTCTCTTTAAATTAACTATTAAAAGACGTTTTTATGGCCTCTCACATTTCTCCTCAATAACTTTTAGTTTTACAAGACTTTCTCCATAAATAACTAGATAGTTTTAGGAGAGACTATATACTAATCTAGTTGTATCCTCTTGTTTCTCTCTTCTAGGTGCAGTATAGATGGTGTGGACGACAAGCGAATCATTGGCATGCAGATAGACAGCAAGATTCACGCGTTGTGGGTTGCTTTCTCCTCCTGTGTTGTTAAAGTGCCGCTCTCTCGCTGTGAAAGACATGGAAGATGCAAGAAGTACGTTTGACGCCTGCACATGAAATCATTGATTCACAAAAAGAAAAATTGTTTTGACAGCATTATTCCAACATTACAATAACATAGGGGCTAATGTGTGTGTTTGTCACATTCAGGTCTTGCATAGCCTCCAGAGATCCGTACTGTGGTTGGGTGTCAGAAGGAGCTTGCAAACAGGTTGTCGGCAACATCAAGTAAGTAACATTTCAGATAGCTATATTATCAAAATATTGTTTATTATCCATTTATGTCACAGGTGTTTTGATGTATTTAAAATATTGTAAATGAATGAGGGCTGTATTCTATTTTGCTGCCCTATTGACTTTCTCAAAAACGAAGTTTCTGTAGTCTTTACTGTTGGCTGCAACATTAAGCTGAATAATTTATTCAGGAGACCAGAGCTTCTATATTTAGCAACATTGAGGTTTTATCAAGAGTTTAGAAAAGTACTTCAGGAAGCAGCAGCTCCTTTTAACATTATTATACCTGTAATAACTTTGAAATGTGGAATTAAGTCCATTTGAGATATTGTCACTGTCAATGTTCCTTTTTGAATTGTCTGCATTCATGGTGTAACATTTTCCATTTAAAAAGACTGACACACATGTGCTTTCTAAGACACTTTGTTTTTCCAAGTACCCTACCTTCTCTGCCATGTCTGGTGGCATTCCCCTCTCGATTTGTCATGTCTGTGATCTTTCTAATTTAATGGTGTGTAAGTGCAATTCCTTCAGCTGAAAGGGCTATTGGAAGGATGAAAGGAAGGAAAGTGTTGTTTGCCCCAAGCTCGGGTCGGCGACTCAGGGCTGGGGAACGCTGTATGGTCGCAGTAACTATCATTTGTGGCTGAAGTTATGACACAGAACCAGATTATGCTTCTGAACAAACAGCATATGGAGTTTTGTGGGGGGAAAAAGATTTTACAGATGAAGTCATAACAAAAGTACCAATGCTCCAGTGGCTATTTGACGTTATATATTTGATCCGCTGCTGCAAAATGATTGGTCTGGCACGGCAATTCACCAAATACACACATACCCACAAGTACTAACAACGCTTGTCCTCGAAAAACACAAGTAGAGCTATCCTATTATTATTCCATAAATCTGCAGTTGTTGTTCTGATTGAGGTTCCACTTTGGAGCTGAAGCCGACACAGAGGTATTAAAAGGGCAAATGACCTCCATCCTTTACTGTACAATATTTCTGAGTGAGAGAGCGGGGGATTAGGCCCGGTAGGTTCCATGGTGAGCTTTTCAAAGCTTTTTCCAGGCTTGACAGAAGGGCGGATGAACAAGAGTTAGAGGTTTTTGTTGTGTTAAATAACAAGGTTTGCTCGTACAAACAGGTCCCTGCAGGGAGGAAAGTTCTCGATCTTAACTTCAGTCTTTCTTTCTTCTTTTTTTTCTCTTCCTCATTAAGATGAAAAGCCTGTTGCAGCATCTCTTTCTGTGTCCTTGTCTGTCTTTCAATGTTTCCACTTTACCGGAATCTACACTGAACAAAAATATAAATGCAACACTTTTGTTTTTGCTCCCATTTTTCATGAGATGAACTCAAAGATATAAAACATTTTCTATATACACAAAATAACCATTTATCTCAAATATTGTTCACAAATCTGAAAAAATCTGTGATACATTACATTACATTACATTGCATTTAGCTGACGCTTTTATCCAAAGCGACGTACAATAAGTACATTCGACCAGGAAGACACAACCTTGAAGAAAACAGAATCATATAAGTACATCAGGTTTCATAGAGCCAAGTATTTCAAGTGCTACTCAACTGGCTATAGATAAGCCAGTCCTTTATTAGTATATAAGTACTCTGTTAGCAGTTCTTTGTTAGTAATTCTATCGCTTGAGGTGGAGTCGAAAGAGATGAGTTTTCAGTCTGCGCCGGAAGATGTGCAGGCTATCTGCTGTCCTGATGTCAATGGGGAGCTCATTCCACCATTTTGGAGCCAGGATAGCAAACCCACATGTTTTTGCTGATGGGAACTTGGGTCCCCCTCGCAGCGAGGGTGCAGCGAGTCGTTTGGCTGATGCAGAGCGTAGTGCACGCGCTGGGGTGTACGGTTTAACCATGTCCTGGATGTAGGAAGGGCCAGATCCATTTGATAGTGAGCACTTCTCCTTTGCCGAGATAATCCATCCCACCTCACAGGTGTGGCATATCAAGATGCTGATTAGACAGCATTATTATTGCACAGGTGTGCCTTAGGCTAGCCACAATAAAAGGCCACTCTGAAACGTGCAGTTTTGCTTTATTGGGGGGGTCCGAAAACCAGTCAGTATCTGGTGTGAGGGGTAGGGTTAGGGTAATGTTGTGAATTGAGTGGCCCATGGTGGTGGTGGGGTTATGGTATGGGCAGGCGTATGTTATGGACGACGAACACAGGCCACTCGATTCACAACATTACCCTAATCCTAACCCTAACCCTACCCCTAACCCTCACACCAGATACTGACTGGTTTTCGGACCCCCCCAGACCCCCCCCAATAAAGCAAAACTGCACGTTTCAGAGTGGCCTTTTATTGTGGCCAGCCTAAGGCACACCTGTGCAATAATCATGCTGTCTAATCAGCATCTTGATATGCCACACCTGTGAGGTGGGATGGATTATCTCGGAAAAGGAGAAGTGCTCACTATCACAGATTGTTTCAGATTTGTGAACAATATTTGAGAGAAATGGTTATTTTGTGTATATAGAAAATATTTTATATCTTTGAGTTCATCTCATGAAAAATGGGAGCAAAAACAAAAGTGTTGCGTTTATATTTTTGTTCAGTGTATCTATCTTCTTACCTGCCCATCCTTGTCTGTATGTCTATTTTTATCATCTCTCTTTTCGTATCTTTCTTTTGGCATTTTCTTTCTCTCTTGCATGCCTCCCCTCCTTTCTTCTTCCATCTGGCCTCAGCGCAAGCGTGCCAGCTTTCCCATGTGAAGTAATGCCGCTCATACCTACTGCCCATATACAGCTTGCACTTTGGTCTCCTGCAATATGGTCCCAAGTTACCCCCTGTTCCTGCATGTTATCGCTTTATATTCTTTATGGTTGCCATTATGTAAACTTGTTACATTAGTGTTTAACTGACAACAGATAAGCATATTATTAAATATTTCTGAATTGCTCAATCCAATGCCACAGCCCTGACTCTTCTCTGGATCAGAGGTGGGGTCTTACATTGATTAAATCTGCACACAGATACTGACTTACTTCTTGGTGAAACCATGATTAATGAAGTCTGAGCATGCAGGTCTTCCATTTTTTATTAAAAATGAATCGCCGGCTTTGAGGAAGCATTATGCATAGGTACTTCTCACTGTATGTACAGCATATTAGGTCCCGGTTTCCCTTACACTTCTGATATGAATAATTAATAAGAATTTGCCTGACCTGCATTTCAGCAACTAGGCCCCTTCAGTGCAACCACACATCTCACATAATAATCACATCTGATGCAAGATGATATAAAATGTGGCTTCACGTTGCCTCCAGTTATGTACGGTGCAGTTTGAATCAGATTTAAATATGCATCACGCGGTTGCAGTGGGATCGTAACCCTGAGCTGAACCGCCTGTAGTGTCACTCTTGAGCTCATTGCGCTTCTGTTGCTATAATGCAGCCGCAAGGGGACCTGAACCCTTTACCAGAGGATCATGCTATTCACTTTCACATGTGCCAAGTCGTGCCCAGACACTGCATCCGTAGTGTGACTGCTCATTGTTAATTCATCTCGAGTCGAGACCAATGGGATTTAGACCTTGTCGTCTTCATCTTAACACAGTCTCACCGTTGTAACGTTATTATCGACCATGAAAACCATGACCCCAAGGTTGCCAGTGTTTTGGTGTTGTCAGTGTTGTTGTTTGTGTGGCTGTTATTGGTGTTGCTTTTGTAGGGAAATGACTTATCAACCAGGGCAAATACCATATCCGTTCCAATTTATGGTCTTTGAAACTGGAGGAAAAGATTAATAGCAAATAAATGCATTACATTTTGTAAATATACTTGAAAAGTGACTCTGATTTGTGAACATTAAAGCAGACATTCCATGTTATTTTCATCCTAAAATCTCCTGTCCTTGTCAGGTGCACACTTCCAATTCTGATCATGGGATAAGGGGTGGGCACTGCTGTTTTGGAAAATCATTCTTCTTCATGCTATAATTGTGACCAGTGGAGGGTGAGGAAGATGAGAGGCGGGTGGACAGGAGGAGGAGAAGGACTAGCGAGGGGGGAGTTGAGGAGGACTGTGAAAAGCTGTCATGCGTGACTGTGATCCTGGTTGACAGTTGGTCCGCTCTGTTTCACAGATCTCCTTACTGCCTGCTTGGTGGTCTTTCAGGAAGAAAACAGGTCTCTGTGCAGATTGCATCAGAAAATAACATCTCCGAAACGCTCTACCTCTGTGTCATATGATGGCTCTCAAGCCTGGTTACCCCTCACTGCCCTGGTCTGTGCCCATGTGATTGAGACTCTAGCCTCATATCTCTACTACATACCTTTATGATGTGAAATACTGAGAAGCAGAGGAAAGACTTATAGACGAAAGGAATTTTTCTATATAAACGGGTTAGCTTGTTTCTTCTATATTTGTTTTAAGATAGTGTTTGACATTTTGGGATATCTGCGTATTTGCTTTCTTCCCAGGATCAATCCCAATGTAATGTCTGTACAGAACATTGAATATATACATACATCTGAAGCTTGAAAGAGCAGAAGGTTAGCTTAACTTTGCATAGCAACTTGAAACAGGGGTTAACAGCTTGCCTGACTCTGTCCAATGTTAACAAATCAACACCAGCAGCACAGTCATTAATATGTTATATCTCACTTGTTTAATTTTACGGGACCTGACTATTTGTTGGCCAGGACCAGTACATTTCTGGGGTCTCTGCTGGTTGCCTGGTAACTGCTGAGAGCCACATAGTCTAGCACATAACCATAAAAAAGACAAATTGTTGTTACACTGGTTTTTGTAAAAGTCAAACCAACAAAATGTAATGTTTTGATAGTAAAAAATAGATTCTGGATATCCCATGTTTCCAGTTGTTGTGCTAAGTCAAGCTAACTGGCTGCTGATGTTAGCTTCATATTATCATATGTAAAATGTTGAACTATTACATTATTTTATTACAGTCAAATAAATCTATTTATATCAACACTTCTGGCGAAGAGTCCTGTGCCAGCTATGGATTTACTAGCCTGCCAGCATTCTTTCTAACCACTGATTTTAGGCCTCCAGGGCACCTGCTAGGTGTTCTTTGATTTTGTTCCAGTATAGGGCTTTCTACAGCCTACACTGTGTGCAAGCATACGCTGTGGTGTTTGGTGTTTTTGAAGTAAGCTTTCCTATAGCTTTGTTACTTTGTTAGGTGTGGTGAGCCTGCATGGCCTGGCCTGTTTTCCACTGCTGACCATGATGTCTCTGTTCCCCGCAGATCAGCCTTTGAGCAGGACGTGGAGCAGGGTAACACAGATGGCCTGGGAGACTGCCAAAGTAAGCAGGCCCTCTTCACTCTTATCTTTCCTTCCCTTCTCTAAAACCCCCTACTATTCCTCTGTTCCCTGTTAAATCAGTCTCCCTCTTCTCTCGGCCCTCCGTTTCCTTCTTCGCTGCTGTCACCTTTTTCTCCCACGTCTGTGCCTGTTCTCACAATCCTCTCTTTCAGCCTCTTCCATCCATCTGTCCCTTTCTGCTCCCACCCTCCTCTGTCCTTACCCCGCTGTTTCTCTGGTCCCCCTGTCAATAGAGTGTTGTGTCCACTTGGGCAAAGACTGGATTCCTTCTTGCAATTTACTACGTAAAAACACAAATATTCAGCGACACACAGGGAAGGGATGTGACTTGTGAGCAGTCACAGGGCTCATTTAGAAACACAGAACAAGTCAGCCTCACAAGTCACAAAGGCCTCTTTTACTCTACAATGCATATTTGATCATGTTCATTATAACTGTTTAGATGTATCAAATGTTATATGTTGTATATTTTATACTCAGTTGCTTAGTTTGAAGAAGAGAACTTTAAAAAAAATTGACCTTCAATCACTTATCTTTCTCCATTTCATCTAAATTTCGACTGTTTACCTATAGTAAATAAAGGTAGTGCATTTTCCCATCCATTTCATCATTCTGTTTAGTCAAGGGAAGCCAGTGTTCATTACCTGAAGAAGCTATAGCTATATCAACTTAAAGTTATGTGAATATCGAGCAGCCAGTCGATTCTGAATTACTTTAAAAGTCATGGCTTGTGATCATGTTAAAGCATAAGCTCTGCTTACTTTACTGCAAGCAATAACACGTTTCCCCTCATTTCTTTTCTTCTTCTTACAGACACCTTTGTGGCGCTGAACGGTAAGTATTCCACATATATTGTAGAGGCAATCAAATAAAAGACAGGAGCTGCATTTCATCTCCCCTAACTCTTTAACTTCAGCCACACCTCTTCATCTAGTCAATCAATCTTACCCTCTCAAGGAAATGAAAACTCCTCCCACATGTGTAAAGACGGGTTATTAATGACTCATGGTTTAACTGAATTCATTTCGTTCCTCTTTTTGATAGACGTTCCCTCCAGTTACGAAGGTAATGAAACATTTAAGCACAGTCTTTCAATTCCACTCCTCATAGTGTTTCCCCTTATCTAGCCCCTTTGGTGTGTAGCATAGAGGACGAAGAATTAAAATCAGAAAAGTAGAATTAAAAATCTTTCTGTATCAATGATAATGCTAAATCTATTAGTTCCATTAGATCTCCTTTTTCTTCTTGTTCCAACTTCCCGCTCCTTTGTGTTTTCCCTGTGCAATATAATCGATTAGCCCTGACCTTTGCTTCGCTAATTGGATGGTCTGGTAGTTGGAGGTTTAAAGCCTTGATTTTGTAGAAATGCCTCAGTGTGCACACTAAGCAGGACATGTGTGAACAGAGAGAAAGAAGGATTAACTGGCCTGTTTATGGTCAAGAAAGATCAGATATTTTTCAGCCGACTATGCCAGAGCATAATGTGGTCGGCACAGATTCATTGCTCAAAAAGTCTAGTCAAAACATGCAAGAGAGAGAGAGAACAATCACAGTGACATACTGTCATTACTCAAGTCTGCCGTTTAAACTAAATTAAAACAGATGTGATGAGCCCGCAGCAAAGTAACTCTCATCCAGAGCACCCTCACATCCACCTTATTTTTATCTAACAGGAGAGCACACTAGTTTGGTGAATTGAAATGAATCTCTCTCGCTCTCATACACCTATACCTTGGAGCTGCCAGATAGAAACAGTCAGGTCCATACAGAATTAGAAGAATATATATTTTAAAGTTCTCCCCCCTGTGGCTGTACCCCCACTGTGATTCTATCGAACCTTTTTGGATGTCCAGTGTCAGATTTTTTTTTAAATAAAGCATCTGGATTGGTATGCACCCCTGTAGTGCTGAATGTGCTCCCAAAGGCTTGGCTGTGTGTTTCCAGGCACACACACAGACAACACCCAGTTTACAACCTCCCAAACAAAGTCTCCGCCGTTGCACCAGTCCCTCCATCTATCTGTCAGTGGTTGATATGGATTTGAAGATAAATAAATGCCCCCTCTTCATTCTCCTCGTCTCTACTTCAGACTAGACATCCTCTCCTCCCTTTTAATCTGTAGAAAGAGAGGGATGTGCATCCGTCGGCAGTTTAGGGCTTTTTTTCTCTTTCTGATCCGTGGAGGAGCTATGAGGCTCCGAGCTCTCTCTCTAAGTGTGTCATCTGCCTGAATTGCACTTCCCCTGGCGGTGGGGGAATGAATTATAAAATAGGCCTGTCACACTAATCTCTCAGCCTTGGGCCAATAGTTAAATAAATCATTTTAATGATTGCCACGCCAAACGGAGAAGGAGGAGGCTCTGGGTGGTGTGGGTGTCTGTTGAGTGTAGTCTACCAGCAGCATCTACGTTAGCCCCCTGAAATGCTCTTCCCCCTCCTCAAACACAAGCATAAACACATATTGAAAAGGCACTCGCACATCTGCAAACACACACTGCTGTCACCTCCTCCTTGGAGAGAGCGTATCAAAATGGGAATTGGGGGTTGAGCTCGGAAGAGGCTGTTGATAAAAGTCACTCTTCATCTAGGGGGATTTTATTTCTTTAACGTGTGGCTTAAATACATTATGTTAAATACAGTGTGTAGCTTCTGCAAAATGGTGTAGGGTGGCTTAAGTGTTAGCATGAGGGATGGGAATGTGATTAGCATGGTTCACAAATAAATAGTCAGAAAAAGCTTATGCACAACTCTGCTTATGAAAGAAAATTAGGGGAAAAAAGAAGATGTGGAAAAAACCACTTTGTCTGAGAGGCATGCAGTGATAGACGGGGACGTGATAGGTATGATCCATCATCCACGGATGAAAGAGTACTTTGTTGTAATTGTCACTTTAAGGTGTTAGATCACCTAAAGTTTCCACAGAGAGACATCCTGTGTGTGCTATGCTTGTTATAGTCTCATCATCAGTGTAACTTCCTGGCTGTGTTATGAGACCCTCTGCAACTGTTGGCCGCTGGTTAATTTAGCCATTAAGAAATGTAATTACAGGGAGGAGTCAAATTCGAGAAAATTCATTAAATGTTAATGACATCTTTCTAAGGATCGATCTAGCCATGTTGCTGAGGGCCTTACTAAATAAAGATTACTGGCTGTGCGGATATTAAATGTTCGGGAGATCCTTAGTTAAAACCAGGGAAAAGTGAGAATATGTGGAAAATAGGAGGACAGCACAGAGAGGAAGGAAGAAGGAAGAGAAGGTAGGTAATGTGAAGCTGAGATAAGTAGACAATAGATATTAAAAAGGAAGGGATCAGAGGGAGATAATCGTTTCCATTTCCAAATTAATCGACCATTTATTGAGATTTTTCCTCAATAATTGTATTTATATTGTCAAAAAAAACACAAGCTCATTTTCCTGGAGTCCAAGATTTAATCCAAAACACAAAGAATACGTCAAGTTTCAGGAAAGTCAGTTGAATGTCACATGACAAAGAAAAGCAGAACATTTTACAGCTGAGAAGTGTAAACCAGATAATATTTGGCATTTCAACTTGAAAAAAATAATAACAAATTTTTTGATTGATTAAAATAGTTGCCATTTAAAGGCACGATGAGTAGGATTTGTTGGTTGCGGTCTTGCATCACTATATTATATCCTCATGGGATGCGTGTTTACAATCTGGCACCTTTTTAGTTTTAAAGGTCCCATGTCATGGCCATTCCTACTGATCATAATTCCATTGTTGAGGTCTACTAAAATAGATTTATATTGTGCAATTTCCCAAACTCACATTGGTTTCTCATACAGCATCTCTGTATAGTATGTGTATTCACTCTATGTCCTACACGGCTTGTTGGAGCTCCTGCCCCCCCCTCCCTGTGAGCCCACTGTGCTCTGATTGGTCAGCTCGCCCACTCTGTTCTGATGAGTCTACCACCGTTACAGCGGAACATCAGTGATTAAGTTTTACAATGGCGTTAGCAACCAGAAAATGACACCAGTAATGACAAACAGATGAGAATGCTGCGTGGGGTCTGGGTGCCATGTGGTGGGACGTTGCGCGGCTCGCTGCTGCGAGGAGCGGACAGTGTGAGCTGGGTTCATTTCCTGGTTGCAGCGTGGGGTCTGCGAGACATCGCGGATGGACGCGGGTAGGGGGGGTGCTGAGGGGGCTGCAGAATCCCCATCTGCGAGGCTCCACTAGCACCTCCCCCCCCCCCCCAGCGTGTCACAGTTTCGCCGCTGAGAGAGTGTGTGTGTGTGTGTGTGTGTGTGTGTGTGTGTGTGTGTGTGTGTGTGTGTGTGTGTGTGTGTGTGTGTGTGTGTGTGTGTGTGTGTGTGTGTGTGTGTGTGTGTGTGTGTGTGTGTGTGTGTGTGTGTGTGTGTGTGTGAGGAGCTCCACGGATGGGTCCATGTGGGTATGGTCACGTCACTGTACCCAGGAAGAAGAAGATAAATCTCCAACGAGGCGTTCTGGGGCAGCATAGACAGGTCTTTTCTGTGTTAGAGTTTTACTCGCTACAGGGTATACTTTGAGGGTTTGTGACTTTACAGACCGTTTACATGCATAAAAGGCTACATAACACACAAGGGGACGGGTAATAACCGGAAAAGCATGACATGGGACCTTTAAAACAAAAATCCATACTGAGGGCACTATGCAGTAACAGACATCGCCACGGTCTGTCTGCCCTGGGTCTAGGGTTTTGCCTTTCTTTCTTTGGACAATTTGTATCAGCTTTAATGCAAACATTAATGAATTAAATGTATCTGTATATATCAAACAAACTGAAAACAGCTACATTACTGATTGAAAAAGTGAAACTCAAAGTAACAGAAAGATTGAGAAATGGGGCAGGGAATCAGAGCTTTACCGTCGGAGAAAAGTTACAGAAAGACTTCTTAAAAACCAGCGTTGGAAAGAAAGTTCGTCTCTTGTCCTTCAGAGGTAGGCACCCTATGGTGACTGTGGAGCAATGTGATTGTACTCTGCACTGCTCTGACAGGCCCAGCAGAGCTTTGACATGTCAGTCAGAGCAGGAGGGAAGAGAGCGAGGCAGGCAGAGAGACAGAACAAAAGACAGGACACATCTATCCTAAGAAACACACACACACATTTGCTAATGAGTTGCCCAGGGTCACCAAGGAAAAACACTGTTGCCTCACACAGCCCAGCCGCTGTCCTTGTGTGTGTTTGTGCATGAGTGTCGGTGTAAATGTAGTCTTCAATGTAGGAAAATGTGTATGTTTGTGTGTGTGTTTGAGTGTGTGCGTGCCCCCCTGCTGGCCTGTGCTCACATGCACTGAAGCCTGTCCCTGTGTGCCCGGAGCCTTAGTTAACCTGTGTTGTGTCCGGCAGGCCACCATCACCGCCACCATCCTCACACCCTCTCACTGCCCACCTCGGCCCTACCCGAGGCCGCCGAGGTCCCCCTGGGGCGGGGCCGCATGGTTGAGCGGAAGGACCCCCCCATGAGCTCAGACAAAGGGGAGGACCCCTACGTAGCCGTGCCCTCTCAGACTCAGCCAGAAGCCAATGGTAAGCCTTGGAACGCAACAGTGAGCAGTCAAGTTGATCCATTGTCACCTGTGGCAAGGGAGGGGAGGGTGGGCGGGGGGGGGTTGTGTAATTGAGATTTATGGCTGTCTCCTGCTTCCAGCTGACGGGGTGGATCACTTTCTCTCTAGGGGACAAATTGCCTCACACTGTGAACGTAAAACCCCCCGCAGAAACGTACGCAAACACACCTACGTGCTACATATGCAGCAGACTCTCACCAGATTCTGCCCTCATTAAGACGCACACACACGCATACGCACACCCTCTTGGATGGATTTATTATCCATGGGTCGTAATGTCCCACAGGAGATGTAATATCCAGACCATTACACTGTGAAAAGGAAAATGGCAATGTATTTATTTCCTGAGAAGATGGCCCGGGCCCCGGCTCTGTCATGCCTTGCGACACAGTGACATGACATTGAACGCCCTTTTCTCCTGTGTTAACAACCGGCCTATTGCTGTACCGCCTCAAGGACAGCTCGCTGGATAAATGAGACAAAGAGAACAAGAGAGTAGGAGAGGAGATGAAAACACACATCAGAGAGGAACATTTCAAAAGGTCACTGCAGTGTTGCTCATCCATGTTTTGTCTTTTAATAAAACACATAGAACTTTTACTGATCCCAATTAAACAACATTTACCTGCATGCTACACTTAAGTTAATGATATTAGAGGCAGCGCCGGCATTTGCCCTAAGGTAATAATATTGGTGATATATTCACATTTTCTAGACATACTTTACTTAAAGAAAGAGACAGCAAAATAACAGAGCAGCTAGCTAAGACTAAAATCCTTTCTCAATATAATTTCTATAAAAATCTGAGCAGTTTGTTCCTCTCATTATTTGCATGTCAAAGTGCCAAGCATCCGATTTTCGACAATGTATTTACCCAGTGATCTTTAACAAAGCAAGAAGGTCAATCAACATTACTTACAGCTTGCTGAATGTGTTTTCAGAATGTTGCCAAAAAACCCTCACGGCCCTCTGAATTAAACAGATCGAGTAATAAAACAGCTGTAACATTGCTATGTAAAAGGTTGCTTTCAATGAGGAGTAGATAATACATAATAGAAGGAACAATATTAAATTAACATAGCCAGCATTTTATTAAACAACACAACAACCCCTCACCCACCCCAATGTCTATCAACTATTTCAACCTACACAAAGGACAGTGTTGTTGTCACCTAAATGTAATGTTCATACCTGAGAGGCACAGAGCGGAACTAGCCTAAAACATGCCGTATGTCAAAATTACGTTCTCTAATAAAGGTGGCTGTCTCAACACAGTGTCGGCTGTCTGCAGACTGAACAGAGGCACGGTATCAGCTGGAAGCAGGAAGGCAGCAGTGGGTAGATCCAAGCACAATGGTGGCAGAGACTTCAGACAGCATAGTACAGCCAGCATCACAACCTGCTGTCGCTCCCCCTGTTGCCTTTACCTGAGCAGGAGTAATATTTCTCAAGACTCACAAGAAAATGTGAGGAATGATTTACTCTAAGAATCAAACTAAGTAAAAGCTAAAGCTGTCTTTAAATGATACAAAAATAATGCTCTTATTATTAGGGGGGGGTGTGGGCATTCCAAACTCAGGTAACTGCAACAGGGCTTCACATTTCAAAACAATGCTTCCTGCTGTTTTTTTCTGTATGATCATTATTATTATGATTTTTAGACACTTTTGCAGCTTGTTTCACTATTTATCAGTTCTATTTCAATTTCAGCTCAATGTTCTTTATGTCTTTTTCTTTTCTATTTTTACAGCTCTAATGACATTTGTTTGATTTTCTTGTGTTGGTTTCTTGTGAGCAGTTCTTGATATTTTGCATGGCTTCAAATGAGACTGTGTGCTTTTTTTTGCTGCTATTTATACATTTGCCTTTTTCCTGCCTGTGATTGCTTTGATGGTATTAAGCACAGTTTTGCCTTCATGCAGCTTAATGCTTTTTCAGCGTGGCAATTTGAGCACCACAGTCAACAGTATTCATATCCCGCTCCACCCATCCTGCCTTCTCTTCCTTCCTGTCGCCCTCAGTTATATTGGCTTCAGGTGTCAACTGTACTGTAAAAACTTAGCAAACTGCGTATGTGAAAGTTAAACTGGAATCAATATATGAGAAATTATCTTGGAGTCGGAAACTAAGTAAACATCTAATTTTCCCCGCATTTCAATGTAACAGAGATAAAGTCATGCAGCATATTTTACAGAAGGAATATGGGATAGACATTTAACCATACCATCAATCTCTGAGAATTAGTTTTTTTTTTAAAAAACGTTTATGCTTGACTGAAAATGTATTAGCTCATAGGCAGAATCGTTTGCAAGCTTGTTTGTGATTTAAAAAGAAATTACAATTACTTTTTCATTTGCAGATGAGACATTGTGGAATCTTATCTGCTAATGAATATGACAGTGCTGCCAATATGTATTAGCTCGGCACCACCAGAGTAATTATAAATGCTGCAAAGTGATGAACATTCACACACTGATGATATTTAGCACCCAGCACCATCATTATCCCAAATTCCAGTGGGACCATCGCAGTTGCCAGGTGGCCGCTTGTGTTTCACAGTACATTTGAGCTTGGTGTCTGGCTGTCTGTCTGTCTGCTTCTCTGTCTGGCCCTCATCTGTCCCTGTTACATTTTCCTGCACCCCTGTCACCCTACCATAAACCTCCCCCTTTGCTCATATCCTGCTACCCTGAATCCCCAGCCCTGCTACTGTCCATCTGCTGCCATTGTGATCAGTCTCCCTTCCACAGGACCTCTCATCTGACTGGGGTGGCATGTTCCAAGGCTATACCTTACCTAGTGCAAATTAATTCCTGAAACCAATGTATGGAGCCTCCTCCCCCAACACCCCTCCCCCTGCCTCTATCTGTCTATTTTCTTCCTCCATCTCTGCACCTCCTCCTCCTCCACCATCTCTCCCCATGTTGTCTGTCTCTTCTCCAACTGGAGTCATATCTCTTCTCCTGTCTGCAGGAAGGAATCCTTGCCCTGCTCCCCCCTCTAGCTCTCCCTCCTCTTTCTACCTCTCTCTCACTGTCAGGCTCAACACCCCCCCCCCCCTTATATCCAACCTCCCCCAAGCCGACCTGTAGCCACCGCTGTGTTGCTCCAATTTATGGGTTCATTACAGCAGCTATCCAGGGTAGGAGGAGAGGGGCGAGGTGGAAGAAAAGAGGGATGGAGAGAGACAACAGGGGGAGAGAGACATTGGGAAATGAGGGAGGGGTGAGGGCGAGAGAGTAAAGGGACACACATGATAAAGATTTATTAAACATAACAGGACAATAATGTAGCAGTGAAGGTTATAAGGGATGGAGCACAGAGATAGGAGAGAGGAAAACTGAAAGGCAGAATCCAAGAAGCGAGATGGAAGAACGGGGAATAAGAGAGGAAATAAGATGTAGTGAGATATTGAAGCTGAACCCAGTGAACAACAGTGTTTCTCTCAATCCCTCTCAATCATGTGTTGTCATAGACTCGGCCACATTTCTATCCCTGAACAGTCTATGTTCTTGATTTTATGTTTCTCCAGCTACCTTGACTAATCTCAGCTGGAACAATGTCTGGTGCAAACCTGTCTCATAAAGATAATGTAAACAAATGTTGATACTTTCGCAAAATGGTACCTGCCATGGTATTTTATTTGTGCTCATAACAATAAAATCATGGTTAATCTTTATTTTAGGGTTTTGTTGAGGCTATCAAAGTATTTGGTTAAGGTTAGGGAAAGATGTGTTGTGGTTAAATATTGAAAAGTTGGTGGTGACTTGATGCATGAGACAGGATGTGTTCACTTTATTAAAATGAAACCAAAACCACAATCTTTGCCTGATTTAAACCAAAGTCCTTTTGTTGTTCAGGACTCAGGACCTTGAACACCAGTCTGTGGTGTCAAGGCACTGCATTTTGTCACCTATCATACACCCCGAACAACCCCGAGCTACTTGTGTTACTTTTACGTTACACTTCCTGAACTAGGAAAAACATTGCGTGTCAGCAGAGTGCAGGTAACCATTAAGTGTTTCACCACAGTCTAATTGGGAAGCCAATTCAGTATTACTGATTGTATGCTGAGATGGTTTTGTTTTCTAATACTTTTTATGATTTACAGGAGGTGCAGTCACAAGTGTCAATTGAGTGAAGACAATTCAGTGATTACATCTCGATAGACAGAAACATAATTTATTAATTGAAATCTTAGAAGAAATAATATTTTCCAACCTCATGTTTCCAAAACAGGGCATTTTGATGGTATCTCTCTGCCATTTGACAGAAATATTGGCACTTTATTGAGAGAGATTATTTCCCTTCTAGAATTCATGATTATACCGACTGTCTGATAGCTGCTTTGCAAGGGTTATTTTCAGCTCTCTGACACCTGTGTGCTAAAGTGAGGCTGGTATGATAGAGGGGGGGGAATGACCCTGCTCACAGGGATGCAGTGCTGTTTTTTTAATGCCAAAAAGCCATGATAATCTCATCATTCATTTCAGCTCACTTTATGGAAGACAATTGAAGGGAAATTTCACCATTATTATAAGGGATGCCATGTCAGTCTCGAATGTTACTTGTAGTTATAGGGGGAAACTGTCAAATACGTCCAATACTAGCAGAGAAATTACTTTTTTCTAACAGTAAAATTCTGGACAGCGATGAACAGCATGAATGTAATACACACAATGAATTTGCAAATAAAGTTAAGCCTGTACTGTGGAAAAACCCGAAATAGTAAACTTGTGTATTTTGTAAGGGTTTGTCTAACCACTGATTTACCCCATTTTGGCTCTGCAAACTAAACCAAAACAAGCAACTAGTGCCAGCAGGATCAGAATCAATGTGTTTAGTAGCCTATTCTCTTGTGGTCAGTGTAAAACCATCACATATTACCTTACATCTTTATTTAATCCACCATTATTTAAAAAGAAAAAGCCAGAAGAAGGATTTCTTAGTGGTATGATTATGGAGACTTCTCTCCTTTGAAATCTTCATCCTTGGAAGAGAGCTGACAAGATTAGATGCTGTATTTTAACATGAACTCTGCTCACTGTCAGACGCTGCACATGGCTTTTTCAAGAGCCTATAAGAGCAAGGTTGTTGGGTAATTTAATGATAGTAGTTTCATATGTCCTCGCACAAAAAAAATAGGATTTAGAGTAATCCTAGAAAAAAGGATGACAGGATTTAGGTTAAAGTTGTTGAGGTGGTCTTTCTTATAAGACAGGAGTAATACATTTTATAAAATGGAAAAAAAGCTAAGTAATGTCTTAGTCAAATAATCCTAGAAATCATATTCCTGTCATTATAACACCTTCATTAGTGTCTTAACAGCCGGATTTGTTTCTTACTGGCCAAAGATTGTGATAGGCCTTTGTGAGGCAAATGAATTATTCGCAGCTCTTTGTGAATCATAATAGAAACAGTGGACTGGATGTTTTCCCGGTGTTACGCACTTCCCTGAATGACGTCAAGCTTTATGCCATAATTTCCTGCACTGATTAGCTTATTGTTCTCTCAGGCTGCTATTGTTTTCTCCACACATATTCTGCTTACTTTTCCATTTTAATGTTCTGTTATTCTTTTTAGTAAGACTTCTTGCCATTGCTGGTTTAAACAAAAAGCTTTTCTTTCTCTTTTTGGCCGTATTAGACTGAATCTTATATCACAGCAGCTCTTCCTTTTGTGCTTTTGAAGCTTGTCCAACCCACATTCAGCTGTCATTATTCAGCTTTGAACTGAATTGAAATGGTCACGTTCATAATGTCCATGAGTGAGCCGCTCATCAAGTAGATACAAGCTGAGTCTTTGTTCTCTGGAGGGACTACGTTTGTTACTAAAACATTTATGAATGATTATCTATGCCGGCATTTATAACTGGATAAATTACAAAACAAAGTCACCCATAGAAGTCAGAAACTTGCAACACATTTTCAGCCGCCGTAGCATGACAAAACTAACTAGAGGTAACACTATAGAAAAAGAAAGAAAAAAACACAGTTTTCCCTCTACTACCACCATTGTTTTAATTATAATGTATCATTTTTTCACACTACCAACTAATGCTGCCAGGGAGCCGCTGTCTTCAATATGTCTACATGTGATAGCAGTGAAATACAGGGATAATTGGATTAATTGTTTTAGCTGTGTTAATCATGCTGGGCAGCGCTTTTTATCAAGTCTATCACCCATTAATACAAACAGTGCTGATGTCGATTTGAGTCATCTAAGGCCCCAGCCACACGAGGACGAAAACGGCCGTTTGCGTTACTGTTTAGTGTCATATAGACCATTCGGCCACACGAGGACGACCGAATACGGCACTAAACGACTGAGGAAATGATAACGGGTCCCAAGGTGGATAGAACGGCATACGCAACTCTCTGGGGGGTCAAACGGCTCCGTGTGTGCGCCCTATGCGAACATTTTCAGATCACTGATAGTGATTGCGCAATAGCCCCGCCTCTCCCCACCTCTTCTGCTCACCTCCGCTTACCCCGCGCCATTGCTGAAGTGTTTCGCCACCAACAACAACAACAATGGCGGATCGCAGAGTTGCTATCGTGCTCCGGACGCTATTGACCATGCTACAGTTGTTTGTGCAACATCTACAGCGGATCCTCCATCAGCAAAACACACACTTCAAGTCAGATCATCACCCTTAGCTATTTTAATTACCTCTCAAACTACCTAAACTAGTTATAAATATGTTTATTTTTACTGTCGGCCGGGTCACTCATTACTGGATCAGCTGCTGCATGAGACAGACACTGACGCTGTCTGAAGAGAGGGAGGAAAAAGAGAGGCTCCGTGTATTTTATTATTATATTATATAGAGTCGTTATTCATTTGTTTTAAAGCTCAATAAATAACAAAGAAGACCTTTGACCGGCACTTTTATAATTGTGTCCGGAAGATTTAAACTTTAATACACGTTGACTGGCGAAAAACTCTGCCCGGTTCCCTCGGCCCCCACCGCGGAGAATAAACAGAAGGGCAACCATGACAACCATGCTTCTTCGCTGCTTTTGTGGAGGAAGTTACAGCGCCACGTACAGGCTCCTGCATATGTACTGCAGCTTCTCCAGCGGTTGGAGCTAAACGGAGCGGTCTCGTGTGGGCAGACACTATCCAGATAACTATTGCGTGTGGACGGAAGCTTGTTTGCGATTGCGTTTGCGTTAATCCTATGCGTTTAGCCGTTTTCGTCCTCGTGTGGCTGGGGCCTAACAGCTGATGATGAATGTTCCCAGGGACGTGTAATTCAGGTTGATTTCCATCGAGTATTAAATACTACAGTTTGTATGCGCGGAGGTGGATAGGTTAGTACATCTGTGTTAATACCTGAGGTGCAGAATTATATAATTACGGCTTTAATTATATCTTTACTGGCTCATCAGTATGCTGTTCACTGACTCTCGATTGTTTGATGAATGCTTTAAGATTGAATAACACCATTAATGGAAGTGCCTCTTGAGCGTAAACAAATACAAGACTTAATGGGATAATGTCCTAACCGGGGATTAAATATAATTTAATGAATTGCTGTCATCATCTAAACAGCAATGTCCTTTTTAAAAGATGACAACAACCAAGTCCCTGAACACATATAGGAAGTTTCCTAAGCTCTCACTGCTGTAGAGTAAAAGTAAAGAAGGCAGCAAACTTAGGCCAGGTTTACACGGAGACGAAAACAAAAACGAACCTTAGTCGATATCAAAAAAGTCTTCCGTCCACACGGAATCAGCTCAAGAAACGTGTCCGTCCACACGAGACCGCTCGACCCGCTGGAGACGCTGTAGTACATATGCCAGGCCTGTAAGTGGCGCTGTACTTCCGCCACAAAATACACCAAAAGCAGCGAAGAAGACCCCCCGAGCATGGTTGCCATGGTTGCCCTTCTGTTTATTCTCCCCGGTGGATTCAGCAACATGTAGTTCATGTAGTTCTCCATGTCCACTTGTTGCTGATGGTTGTGGTAGAGGAGCTGTATGTTTTGCACTACCATCTGTAGCATGGTCAGTAGCGTCTGGAGCACGAAAGCAACCCTGTGATCCGCCATTGTTGTTGGCGAAACACATCAGCAATGACGCGGGTGACGCGGGGGTGAGCAGCAGAGGTGGGGAGAAGCGGGGCTATGGCGTCATCGTTATCAGGAAATGATCGTATAGGACATACACACGGCACGTTTCGTCCACAGATCTACCCACCTTTGGAGCCGTTATCGTTTGAGGGCTCCGTTTCTGCGGTTCCGTTACGTCCTCGTGTGGACGAACCGTCCATACGATAGAGAACTGTAGCGGATACAACCCGTTTCGTCTCTGTGTAAACGTGGCCTTATTCTTCTCCTCCCTTCATATTCCTTTCTACTCCATTGGTTGTCAAGGTCCACTGTTCTGCCTTTCAACAAGTGACATGTCAGTATGAGCATTTAAGTCTGATTACGATCTTTATCATTCTTTAGACAGCGTTTTTGTGTAGCGCCCTGTTGTCAGAGGTTAGGGCCCTCTCAGCAACCTCTCTGTGATGTTTAACTACCTTTGAAGTTTCCCCAACATCAACACAAAGACTTGCCTGTGGGCTCAATTTAGTTGGTGCTTCTGAAGAGATTAAACTCTGTGTAGGGGAGTCAAAGTGTGGCGGACTGAGAGTGGGCCTTCACAGGCTCTAGTCACAGCAGATTACAATGTTTCTGATTTAAAAGTAAGTGTTGCAGACCCAGGCAGTTTTGACAGCGAGAGATATATAAGTATCTGAGATATGTGTTTAATATCTGAATGTTGAGGCCTGAAGCAAAAAATCGAATCAATTCAAACGTTGAGAGAGGTCTCGAACTACAGGAAGGCTTGCAAGACATTCTGAGGCGAGGCATGCATGGAAACCATAAGATTATAAATCACTGTTTAGCCAAACTTTAACAGGATGAGTCTGAAGCAAACAAACATGGTTGTTTTAGAAACACTTTGATAGTTTTCAAGGTCACATTGTGAAAGTTGAAAAAAAATAAGCGGGGCGGCTACCTTTATTCAATACCTTGAAGTCCTTTGATTTGACAGAGATGGTTTACTTGTCCTCTTTGGCTACTCTTATTCTCTTTGATGTAAGGATGAGAAACAATTCGTCACATAAAAGATGGAAGTCTTCAAAGTTTCCCCTTTTCATTATTTTATGTTTTGCCCAAGGCCCTGAGCTAAGTATCCTCCGGAAGTGTGTGACAGGCATGAGTGATGGATGGAAGGGAAGAATAAATGAGAAAAAAAAAAAACGTTTTCAGTTTTCTTTTAGGACACAGAGAGAATGAACCATGCAGAGCTGGTCAAATAGGGCTTTGACCTCAGCTCCAGAACCTCAAATAGAAGACAAAGATCTAGCTCCACAGCTCACCTTCTCCACCAGAATGGACACCCGTTTGGCTTTGCTCCCCACCGTCTTTGTTATTCAAAACGAAATTCAAATTCCCGGTAGCAGCAATAAATTCACTGTCATGAAAATTCATAACAGTTTTGACTTGCTCTTTCATCATGTAAGCACCATAGACAGAGATGGATGAATGTATTTATATTTAACAAGGATTATGGAAAAAAGAAAGATTTGCCAAAGTATTTGTTTATGCTTGCACTCTCATTTTCCTAAGCAAATGGTTTTTGAAGATGTTCAAGGCTCCTCACCTCAAGTCAAGTGAAGCTGTATTCTTCATTCATTGTCCTTCTTTGTTCAACAAAACGCTTAACCCAGCAGCTCTCAAATGCTCACCATTGTCGATTCTGCCAAAGGATGATAACTCAGAAAGACCACAAGGTTATATTTACAGGCCTCCCAGTTTCCACTGAATACAACACTTACTATATGGAAGCTGAACAGTGTGAAAGAAGTCAAGTCAAAAAAGTGATTAATTGTTTCTGTAAAAGCAAGAAGAAGCAGAATGTGGGGGGAAAAATCCAAGTGAGGACAAAATGAAAGATAGCAGCGAGAAAAAGTGTCTCTCTCATTCTCAGAAGTTACTGTATGCAATGGGAAGCAGATGCATCATCAGACAGAGCCGCCATTTGGTCACTTGAGTCCACAGCATAACACATGTCAACCCTTAATGCTTCACTGCAGATAGCACTCATCACTTCTCACACTAGCTGCACAGCTGGGCACGTTCTTGATAAGAAACGATTTTGGACACGAGAGACATTTTTAAACCGGTTGTTTAACACTAAATTACGGCTCAGCTGCATGTTGTCAGCACTCTATTAAAGAGAAAAGTGAAGCTTTGTTTGTACAATGAATGAGGAATGATCTGAGCAAAAGTAACTCCTCTTTTTATCCAGGTTGAGCTTTAAAGTCAAAGCAGAGTCTCAGACATTGCTCAGTGATTTAGTTTAGCTAGGAAAAAACGTGATTCAAGGCATGTCTTTGGACTAATGAAGTATGACTGCAGCGAGCGAGGATTATGGATGTTAGTTTAGGAGAGTCTGGATTTCAGTTCCATGAGAACAGATTATCATGTTGTCTCTGTGTCTGTGTTATGTCTTGAAAGAAGATATTCTCCAAGTGCGTCCTTGGTTACACAGACGAGTTGAAAAGCCTAAACATGATTACCCAGCCCCTTCAGGATTTTACAGAATTATTGCAACTAACAATTCATTTTGTGGCATCTTCTTTATGACATTTTCTAAGCAAATTGAAAGACGTGTAATAGAATCTGCATGAAAAGTGATTGTGAAGCTGAAACTAAGTGGTATAGTACTCTTTAGTCTTCTTTTGCCAATTTAATGTGGGCATACAGAACACACATTAAATTACCATTTTCCTTTGACTTTTAAAAGTGATTTTGCTGTTGAGAAAATATGACATTAAATAGGTAAGGTTATACAAACATTATTTTAATGTTTTTTTTCCTACCATTATGCGAAAAGCATTCCTGTCATACTAATCATATTTTTCACCAAGCGCTTATTTTAGAATATATTATATATTTACTGCAAACAGATCTCTCTGTAGAGGAGACGCACACATAATAGAAGCATTTTTGTGAAGTTAGATTCCTTTCACTCATATGAATATCAGGTTATAGACCTATTTTTTTCGGATTGAATGAAATCTGTTTAGCCTTTTACAGCTTTACACATTGACCTCGAGACAAAAACAGCATGCAAAGAGATTTAAAAAAATAATCCACACATTTTCGCTGCATAGTGAATAACATATACTGTGATAAGATATATAACAGTCACGCAATCAAGAGCAGCAGTGCACTGTGGGAGCTTTTGACATGATAGAGCCCACCTGCCTAATCCTCTGTCTGTGGTAACTGATCTGTGTTGGCCACAAGTCACGTGTGAATGCATTATAAATCTCTGCTTGGGACTGGTGTGTTTAACCCAGGAAACAGAGTGCTGCATTAGATGTCCACATTCATCAACAGGCTGGAAGTTATCATCTGTGAGTGTGTGTGTGGGAGGTGCATACGTCCACACTTGTGTGTACGTGTGTGCTGATTGTTGTTGACCCCATTTCATCATGTGCAACCTGCTGCTCCCACTCTCCCGACGCTAGAATACTTGATAGCTTCTTTTATTGAATTCTTTTTTTAATTTGGCCGTATCGCATCGCTTCTTTCTCTGCCTTTGAAAGTAGCACTTTCATAGGACACTGATGACACAGCTCATTGGATTGAACGGCTAATCAGATGCTTTTAATGTATTCTCTGCGTTTCATGAGATTGGATCCAAGATTTATGAAAAGTCTCCCATTTGCATCAATGAAAAGAAAGGGTTTGGGTATTTCAGGCGCCTTTATCTGCGCTCATATCTTTTTTCATTTCAGCAGAGGGTTTTATCTCAGATTTAAAATGTGAATTATAAGCATCCCTCCATAACATGTTTTCAGCTGAAGATTGAATTTCCAGAAAAAATATTCAATGTTGTTACTTCAAGCTACCATTTGTGCTCGTTTTGAAAAGGTGTTCCTTATGATGGGATAAATCCATCTTCATTTGCATGTTTTTCTCTAAATGATTTAAACCGCTAATCTTTTTATCCAGAAAATGTCTTCTGATTATTGTAATTCAATATCGTTTTCTATTTTTGGTTTAATAATAAGCATTTTTTCCCTACAGCATCTTTCTTAGAAGTTCCCACAGCACCTAGCATCAGATTAATCTCTCATTATTTTAGTCTGTCAGTCTGAATGTCATCTCCACGTCTCTCTGCAGGTGTGATCCGTGAAAGCTACCAGAAGGGTCGTGACCAGCTCGTTCCCGTGACATTGTTGGCCATCGCCGTCATCCTAGCCTTTGCCATGGGTGCCATCTTCTCTGGCATCATTGTTTACTGTGTCTGTGACCACCGGCGGCGAGACGTAGACCTGACAGGCCGCAAGGAAAAGGACAGCCACCACCTCCACTCCCGCCGCGGCTCCATGAACAGCGTGACCAAGCTGACGGGCCTGTTCGAGACACAGGCCAAAGACGGTCGCCCCGAGGCAATCCTCACCCCTTTGATGCACAACGGGAGACTGACTCCAAATGGGAAGATGCTGATAAAAGCTGACCAGCACCACTTGGACCTTTCCGCTCTGCCGACACCCGAATCCACCCCCATGCAGCCGCGTCGGAAGCCCAGCCGGGGGAGCCGGGAGTGGGAGAGGAACCAGAACCTCATCAACGCTTGTACCAAGGATATGCAAGCGATGGGCTCCCCGGTTATCTCCACAGACCTGCCGCTGAGGGCATCTCCGGGTCACATCCCCAGCGTTGTGGTCCTGCCTCTGCCACAGCATCAGCACCAGCTCCAGCCCCACCTGCAGCAGCACCAGCATTCCTACCAGCACGAGTACGTGGAGCAGCCCCACCACAGTGACCTCAGCATGGGCCACAGTGTCATGGATGACCAGGGGGCAACACTGGAGTACAAGACAGTCAAAGGCCCCTCTCACAATCTCAACATGGTGGATCCAGATGGGATGCTACCGCCACGTGTGCCCCAACGAGAGGCCTCTCTCTCTGTCCCCCCGGCTGTCCCACAGATGGGAAAACGTCTGGAGGTCCACTCATCAGTATATGGGCTCCGGAAAGGATCAGCATCCGGGGCTTCTGGGTCGTCTGTCCTCAAGAAGCATAACACCAACTCATCTAACTCCTCCCATTTGGCGAGACATCACAGCTTCAACCGCGTGGAGACTCCGCCCCCTGCCCCTCAGAGGGTGGACTCCATACAAATGACAGCAAACGGCATATCTCTGTCACGGCACCCTGGAATGAGCTCCTATGGTTCACTGCCACGAACGGGCTTCAAATATCTCAAGCCTGATGTCCCTCCCAAACCCTCCGTAGTCTCACTCTCGACAAAAGTCAAGTCCAGTGACTGCACATAGTCAGCTAGTTAGCGAACCAGTCCAATCTGATCGGACAGTAGTGAACGTTTTCTTTCTGAAAGAGAGAAAAAACAGGGAAACTGTACAACTTGCATCTTCTTTTAGTGTTTTTTTGTTTTTGGTGTACAGTACAGTGAAAAATGCAACACAGTTTTTTTAAGAAACACTTTCTTTTTTATAAATATGTAAATATTATACAAATGGTTGTCGTCATTTGTTGCCGTCATGAAGCTCATGCTCTGTCTGTCTCCCTGTTACTCTGTTAACACACATGGGAACATGTGCTACTGAAACAGAAGATGATGCTTGTCCTGAATATTTCATCCCTGTAGCATTCAAGACGTTGGCTCTCTTGTTTGTTGTGTCTTTTGCCACCGGGACTTAACTTGATATCACAGTGGTAAGAAAGCACACAAGAAGACAGGATGGGGGGTTTGGAGATTAATCGTTGTACAGTACCCTGAGGACTGGGAAATCTGTGCGAGCAAGCACTCAGAGAGACTGAGCTCGGACTGTAAGGACAGGCGGCTTTTCTGAGTTCTGTCAGAAGCTGTGAAAAAGCCTCTCAGTGTTACAGCAATCAAGTCCTGCCTGGGTTTGCCTGAAAGCCTGGGCAAGAGGAATCCTCTACTGTACTGGTTACTAAATCACACATGACTGTTAATACTAATAGCTTGTTGTATTTATTTTTATCAAGTGCTTTTGAAAAAAAAGACTTCTAGGCCTCAGAGAGAGAGGGGACAGATCTTTTAATATTAACTAATCAAGTGTGAGAAAAAAACGTATTTAAAGTCATTAAACTGGAGCCCGTAGAACTTTCTTGATGACTGAAAATCCACAAGGTCTTACTGTGCACTCAGTGGGGCCTGCAGCTTGAGATATATGTGACCTCTGTGAAGAGGAGGAGGAGATATTTATTTAAAACTGTGCCAGACAGGGACTTTTACCTTCATGGATCAGAATATCCATTGTTTTAGACCAATCATAAAAAAGACTTCCTGAATCTCACCCTTTCACTCCTCCAATGAGCATCCCCTCTTTATCAGCACTGTGGTTTTGTGTAAGTCAGTAACATTTGTCCTCATTGGTTGCTGGCTTACCGGTGTTATCAAAGTTCACTGTTGCATGTTGCAAATATAAGAGAAGCAGCTGCAGCAACAGTACGAGAATATGTATACACACATACAAAATGGAAGCTGTAAGTGACGCTGTTAGCAAATGAGGAACATATCGTCTTTACTAGCAGCGCCACGCAGGTTAGCAGGTAGAAATAAATCGACATAAACATCTGTATTGCCTGCTTCTTTTTCCACATGTACATTTGTGCCTTACACCCTAAAGTAGTGACAATGTTTTCTTTAATAGCTGTTAACTTTGTCTCCTTGTAGTATTTTTTTATTTTTCTTACGTCATGATATTTCCCTGGTTTGATAAAAATGCAATTAAAGAATGTAGGTGTTATTGTTGTAATTCTGGTCCCTAGACATTACACACTTACAGTCGAGAGGGAAGACAGGAAGGATTTCCCTTTCTTCTTTCACTCTTTCTTATACATACATACACACACACACACACACACACACACACACACACACACACACACACACACACACACACACACACACAAACACACACACACACACAAACACACCCAAACATTCACACACACACACACACACACACACACACATCTTTGTGGTTCATTTCTGATTGTGCCATTAATGCGCTTAAAGCAACCCTTTATGTTGTGCTGGCAGTGTCCATGAAGACGTTGTGAGTGTTTTTGATTTTATATTTTATACAATTTAAAAGTCCTGGTATTTGTGTTTACTTTTTGTTGCTGTCTGTTGGTTTGGAGTAATGGTCAATTGACTGATTAACCGAACAATTAACATGTGTTACTTGAGAAGGCCAGTGTATGGGTATCTTGCTGGTGCACTGCAATAATAAAGCAACACTAGCAAACGCACAGTGTGAGATACACATAAGCACCCAATGTACTAACACAGTTCTAGGCTTCTTGTGTGCATCGTAACACTCAGTTGTTAGGCAGTTGCAAAAACAGGCTGGTTCCTGTGAGAAAAGTTGATATTTAAAAAAACAATATTAAAAAAAAAAAAATTGACCTTGTTTAACCCCTTTTTGTAAGAAAAATAATGGAGGAAGTTTAGTTTTTATTTTGCTTCTTTAACTTTCCCTATGAAAGCCTTATGAACGGCTGAAAGTTTGACTAATCTGACCTTTTTACTGAAGGGTTTTCATTGATCACCCCCAACACTTAAATCAATGGAGCACTCCCTTAGTGTTGTATGTGTAGATAGGTAAAAGTTTACTCGATAAAGCAATTTTCTGTTTCTCAATGGAGGAAAGCCAACTATGTCTCAATCCACAGCTAAGGTGGGAAGGAACGTGTTGGATCTGTGACCTGACTAACGTGTACATAAACGCTTGCAGGGTTTATTGCAAATGACAGGGTCAAACGAGCCCAGAGGAGGGTGCCCCTTCAGGAACATAGTCTGGGGGAAATTGAGACATTCATCCCAATACCTAAATCTGTGATCTTTAAAGTGCAAAGGACCCAAGATTAGTATGAAGGGGTTTAAACTGCTCCAGAAAACCACTTCATTGTAGCTGGTTACTGGGCTCTACAAGGCCCTATGTACACCCTCCAGTGTGCTGTAAAGTGCATGACACAGCAACTTTCCCAAGCCTGGTATATTGCTGATCTACAAGTAAATATTTCTTGTCTTGAAATGTTCAGTTGTAGCAGCTTTCGCCTCGGAGAATTGCCGTGTCCACACAGTATGTGAACATGAGAATCAAGGTCTGTCTAGGTCACGAGGTTAAATGTCCACATCCTGTTTAGACGAGTACATTTAGCTGTGGGTGCATTTCTGTAACATCAAGCGTTTGATGTCAGTGGGGTTTGAAGACTTTAAAGACTGGACTGGGTTTGACTGTGAAGGCTGCTGTGGACAGTGAGGTTCTTTGGTGTGTGCCTTTTTTGTCTTTCACCCTTGTTATAATACACTGCTATTAGATGCAAATCAACTCTCTTCTGAACTTCTCAATCTTTTGAACTTTGTAAGCTTGTAAGATATTGTGACGTCACAAAGTTTTTTGCCCTACTCTCTCCACTTCCTTAACATCTGATTCACCGCTTAATGTATGTTGTAAAGAAAAAACTCTTTAATTTAATGCAAAATGTAATAAAAAAATAAAAATAAAATTCTTGTCATGAAGACTGTGACATGTCCTTGACTTCTTCCACGTGTTTCTCTGCCTATGGTGGTTATCTTTATACTAAGAACATCTTTATTGTTGAACTTTGTAAAACACCATTTAGGGAAAACCAAGCCAGAGTTTTGCACACAATTTAAAGATTGTTTCACTTTTGAATCAATTGTCAAAAAAAATTGTAGAATTGTGAACTCAAGTAAACTATTCTTCTTTGCTTGTATAATATATACCAACCCCTTGAGATCCAAACAACTTTTCTTCAGAACAAGATTCCACTTCAGTTACAAAGCACTAAGTAGATAAAAGTACTTATTTACATAAGTGAATATGAATTTCTTAAGTTCATGTCTAATAAGGGAAAAAATAAAAGACTAGGTAATGAAAGGAGGGAAGAGGCTTCGATGGTATTATTGATCCTGTCAGCTAAATGAAGCAAGCCATTTGATAGAGATTGGATGCAGCACTCTGTTGGCACACTGATACAGAAATCCCCTTTTAAACTACTATACGTAATTGTCCATATGGCATTAGGGGAATTGTAGAGAGGATTGGGGGTGATCCATTAAATCCAATATAGGAAATCAATATACTATTCTAAAGTGAATTGCAAGACAAAGGAGTGGATGATAGCTTATTTTATTTTAGTTCCATTTTCAAGTTAATAACCAACAGTTTGCAAACAAGATTGCCACTTTATGAGGTGATATGTCAAAGTTGTGTTTACAACTTTCCACCGCCCCCAGTTTATCTTCAGCTAATAATAGCCGAATGTGGCTCATCAAGTTTCTAACAGATGGATTTTTTTATGTCGCCATAATGCTAAGACATCTCAAATACAAGCTCGGAAAATACTGTTCAAATAAACTTGGTCTTGTCTCCATTGAGCTCCAGGTTCTAACACAAAACAACAGAGGAAATAACAATAAATGTAGAGTTTGTAATCTGTTGGAAACTACTCGGTTAAATAAAGAGTTATAACGCAATGTCAGGGCATCTTTGTCTATCTTACATTTTCAAGTTTTGACTGGACATTTCTGGCTACAGATCTTAAAAATGAATGTTATCACCTAAAGAGTGTAAGTGCTGACTAACACTGACTGTTAGCACATCCTTGGTATCATTTTGTTATGACATATAGCTTTGGCGGGTAGTTTGACACTGGTGCCTTTCATCCAAGAGGTGAGTCATACGTTACAAGCGTTGGTTCAAGTCAGACATGCATGGGGATCAGATAACCAGGATGTGGTGCAGCTAATGAGGCCTGTCGGTGCTTTGTCAATGCAGCATTGTGCATTCTCCTTTCAGGCACCCGTGTGTTGTTGTGCATCTCAGAGATCAAGATTCAGATATTCACCACCAAATCGTTGCCAACATAACAAGAGCACAATCATATCAGGTGGTGACTAGTGTGAGCGGGTATTATCACACAGTCAATCAGAGTGCAGCTTTGGCAAGAAAGGGTTCAAACAGGTAAATCCTATCTATTTGTGTGTGGTGTCGGGGAGGAGTTGATAAGAACAACGTGTCGAAGTCAGGACAGATATAGCTTTGAAACTAATGCAAGTAATGCAATGCATGCACTATAATCTGTGTCAATACCCATGGTCAATACTCATGTATTATAAACCACTACCTAATGTAATTGAGTGGTTTACATTTTTAGTAAGAAAATTGACATTTTTTCTTCCGCACTGGTCCTTACATTTGTGTCAATTTAATGTTATTGGGTTAGTGTATAGAGTGGTGAAGATATTTAGAAACTAAAATGTTTGGTTGGAAAAAACGTCATTAGTTCAACGATGTCTATGGCAGGTTAATAAATAGTATTCCTGTTTTGTTACCGTCAATGTGCTTGTTTTTACTAGTTAAATATTGAATGTATGATATGATGGGAAATGCAATTTCTATCTATAATTAAATATAAATATACATTTTGTTCACAATGTGTGTTTACTTTAGCTTGCTCTGTTGAAGTTGAGTGGGACAATAGTAAAGGTGAGTTTTATCTAGTACTGATCCATCAATTACATTTTGGAACTTTTTGCATGTTTATCTTTTTAACTTTAGGACAGACTGTATCTGTGCTATTCTGTTTCTAGTGAGATTATAAAACCTGGGTGTGGCACTTGCACATCGGCTATGGCAACCCCCAACCTTGGATCAATCATAGATCTGAAATCCTGTTAAAGTAATTAACCAATTACAATCGTACATCTGTTCTAGGTTGACTATGTGTGTGTTTACCTTGTGTTATCTTCCTCTTCATTATATTGCTGAGCCTTACCTGAGACAGTTATCATTAAAAAGTCAACCCATTAGCCAGTTTGTCAGATGTCTTTAAAAAAAGGTTTACATTTTGTCTAATTCATGTATTTATTTCAGGGCTGTTGGACTCAACTACATGTAGGAGCGCCAGAGAGTGAGAAGCCTGGCGAAGGATGAAGGATCACTTGACGTTAACTGTGCCGGGATACTCTAAATTAGTACAAATTCCAGATGTAAATTCAAAAGGACACATCTGTAATGATGGGTGCTATTGTATTTCCAGTGAGGATCAGTAGCCGTCACTCTGGCTCATGACCCGAGATTTTGACCCGTCTATCCGAGGGCTTGTTGTCTCTTTCCCTGCCAGCGACAGCTACAGAGGGCACCCTGCCAGACTTTCAACATCGCCCGCAGACCAGCTCACCAGCTAACCAGTGAGCTAAACCCTGCAGCCAGCCTTTAAGTATACCATGCATTCCCTGCCCCCACCAGTCCGTCACAACTCTAATCCGCCCTGGCTGTGGGCCGGCAGTGCTCATTTCGAGTGCCCTGCAATCTGTGGTCATAACAAGTTTAGCCCTGCGCTAATCCTCCCATCCAGCAATCATTATCCCTGCACTGATAGTGATACCATGGTTGCTCTTAATGGCACATATCCTAGGTTTTTTTGTGTCCTTTTTTGCCCCAAAAAATGCACTGCCGCCACGACTCAGACACAAAAGCACAACAGATAAACAAACAAAAAAGAGATAATTATACGCCTTGTCAAAAGAAAATGTGCATAGATTTAATGTGAAAATACAGGACACACATGTGAGCTCACACACTGTAGAACACAGAGTAATGGGTCCCCTGTGAATTAATATGGCACTCAATGAGTCGTTAATGGAGGTCAATAGGCCCCTTAATGGTCGTTCTCCATGTTGGTTAGTTTGTCGTTAATGTGTCATGGGATAAGTACATGAGCCTCATAGTGGAGTCTGTGTGTCTGTTTTACAAGACTGTGTGTTTGTGTTTGTGTGAGTGTGTGTTTATGTTGCTCTGTCTGTAGTGGAGTCTGTGCAGCAGTGTGCAGCGTCATACTGTTAAAAAAAGTAATAGTACTGTGTAGTATGAGGAAAAAGGTCCAAAAAAGGTCAACTTTATTGTCAATCTTTGTGTGTGTGATACATACTGTACATATACAGCTCAAAATGCTGCAAAATGTATACAGTACATACATACAAACCTGTGCACCAGTACTCATTCGTAGTAAAGTATGTCGAAAAAAGCTAATTCAAGTACTTCATTTAACTATAAGAAGAAATTATGTTTAAAAGAAAAACATACACAAATGTTGAGACTTTTGTATATATAAAAAAATTAAAAGTTAAACACAAATACATTTATAATGTAACAGATAATCTAAAAAAATATATATTCATCAAAACCTGTTAAACTAGTACAGTATTGCTTTTTCACAAACAAGTCAGCTGGAACCACTGATAGATCAGCCCAATAAACCAATTCATGCAGCTGACGTTAGTTTATTTAGCTAGCTACCTGCAGCTGACTTAAAAATGTCAAATCTGTTTTTGACAGTTTTACATTTCCCCTGATTTCTCTGTCTGAAATCAGGGACTGATTGTTTAAAAAGAATACCAAGAAATTAAGTAGTGGTAATGCTGTCATTGTTTATATGGCAACGTGCTGAGCGTGGCTTGACTGGATACACTGTTGGAGGCGACCCTAAACATGTAAATACGAACTATTAGAAGTTGTAATTCCACCGTTTGGCCACTACAAACATTTGATATATTGCTTGGTGATCTTCATTGGGGCTTGGTGCTGACAGGCATAGCAACAGTAACTAAGTGGGACTGGCCTTGGTAAGTTCAACAGGGGACTCTGGACTCATGACGTAAGTAATTCTATATTTCTAAATCCAGACTCTGACAGTGTGTCTGTGAGATTCTCCCTCTCATTGTGGTGTGTGTGTGTATGTGTGTGTGTGTGTGTGTGTGTGTGTGTGTGTGTGTGTGTGTGTGTGTGTGTGTGTGTGTGTGTGTGTGTGTGTGTGTGTGTGTGTGTGTGTGTGTGTGTGTGTGTGTGTGTGTGTGTGCGTGCGTGTGTGTGTGTGTGTGCGTGTGCGTGTGCGTGTGCACGTGTGTGTGTGTGCGTGTGCGTGTGTGTGTGTGTGTGTGTGTGTGTGTATGTCCTTTACATGAATGTCTCTAATCCCTTACTCTAAGGATATAACATCTTCCAGGGGAGATGCATAGCTTATTGTAGCTCTAAACCCGCCCCGATAGACTGTTCTCCACATTGAACTAGAAAATAATAGAATAAAAACTGGATTAAATCTGCCCAGCATTATTACTTTTGTTGAGTATTATAATGGTTTACAATACCAAATATTTGCTACATCAACATACTGAATATCATTTTTTTTAATATATATTTACATTTTCAGTCATAAAGCACAACATCCCTACCCTGCTGAGGATCTTTGTGGTTAAACAGCCGGCAACAATCATTCAACTGAACATTATGTCTTGTGCACTCGACAATATCTGCTCCACTTCATATTAAGGTAATTAGATCTTGCAGTAATCTGGACGTTGGCCAAACTTCATTGCAGAACAGACATTATTGCCTTGCTCAAACATAAAAGCACACTAGAGACATTTGATCCTTGTAGGAAGCACATTAACACATACCAAATAGCTGCAATAAATGTACCTTAAAGGCATTTAGGTGACCTTGTTGGGAAGTGGGGAGACCTTAAAAGGTATAAACAATTAAATAGGCCTCTATGCTGCTGCTGCTGCTGCTATTGGGTCATGAAGCCTGGCAGTCACAGTGCAAATACTAATGTAACATTCTAAAGGGCTAAATTGGAGAAAGGGACTTAAATAAGGTCATTTTCTAGATAAACTGACCACAACTAAGCACATTACACACAGTACAATGTAGCCAATTATTGTGTACGTATAGTTATAGTAGTAGTATAAAGACCCTCACCAAAATTCCAAATGTATGTCACTTCTTATAATCCATTAGCAAAAAATATGCATTTGTTTCCTTGAACTTTAACCAGGAATCCATTAAGTTGTCCTGGTTATGTGAGAGTTCATTGAACACTGTTGGGGTGATAACAACAGATTCTTGTGTGATTTTCAGCTGACGAAAGCATGCATCATTCAGCCCGAGCTTCTCAGAATTCGAGAAGAATCCAGCGGAAGATTCTCAGCAAAGATTCACAGGAACGAGGGCGAGAGTAACTGTCTTTCACGCTTTGAAAAAAAGCCTTGGGCTGTGAAGAAGCAGCGAGGGGAGTATACCTTTGAGACGTCTGATGGCAGAGTGAGCAAGAAAAAGAGCCAAGCCTTGTTCTACCTTTTTAAGCCCTGCGCTGCACACATAGACGAATGAGCAGGGGAGAAATTGGGAGAAGGAATAAGGGCAAGACGGTGTACATTTGGAGCACAAACGGCTTAAGGGGGCACTGCATGCATCCCTGTGGCCCTGCACACACATACAGTACAGTATGCACAGGCTTAAGAGGAGGCTGAGGAGAATGATTGGCGAGGGGATCAAAACAAAGCCCTGGGTGATGTTGGAGGGGAGCTCAGGGAAGGGGATGGAAGTTAGCTCCTCATCTGCTGTCACATGCACTTTCAGGCGTGCACACACTCACACACAAATTTAAAAAGTCTAAGAGCATAATGACCATAAGAGAAGGAAAGATAACCCAAAAAAGACACACACCACCAAGAGAGAAAAGTCAAACTCACATACATTCATGCACACTCACACACTCACAGCATAAGGCTCTAACTGGCTAATATGAGTGCATGGAGAATCCTGTGAAACTGTGTCTGTGTGGAGAAACTTACTTTCAGTGGCCAGGAGAAAACACCCTTAGAAAGTTGAGAGAAGATGCCAATCAACTTTACACAACAGACATCTGTGACCTGGTTTCTCACCGCCTCTTTGAGAGGAGAAAATCACAACACAGACAAATCCAATTACCTTGGTTTCAGGGCATTCCAACATTTTCTGTAAACACGACGGCTATTTTCATAGTCACAGTTCAAAGCTAGAATTGGCCTCATCGGAAGAACATATGGGTTTATACCGTATGTGAGTTGAATTTGCAAAGGGCTTAAGTGTTATGCATCCTCCCTCCAACAGCGTAGGTGCAGCAAGTAGAAGGAAAATGTGGTGATCATTTAAAAATAATCAAAAAGTCAGAGTTTATCGAAGTGCCGCTCCCATTAATGGTGTCATCCTGTGAGGAGCCCAGAGTCACAACTGGGGTGACAATGTTATAAATCGTAAATGTCATGTGATTTATAATTTTGCATATATTGTTAATTTTGCAAAGGACAAACCAAAAAGTGAGTTTGAGTATAAATAACTCCCTCCAGAATCCATAAACACTAGCAGTGAATACAGAGCTGATTTTGACCAAATGAGAGTGACTTTAACACTATGAATTAAATGATTCACATAAGATGCAAGTTTTCAGCTTCTTTTGAGAAAATGTCTATTTTCTGTTGATACAGTATACACTGTATGTTTGACCTTGAATATTGCAAAGTAGTCTAAAGGTGCCAGTTTGATTTGAATGAAGGGTTTGTCTAGTGGTTTAACAGCATCTAATTTCCCTGCAAACAACTCTCACATGAACAATTTCAGTTCCTTAGACGACAGCCAGACTTTTAAACCTACTTCATGAAGTGGGTTGAACTTTTTTTTAATATACGGTTTATCGAAACAGGTACAGACACTTTCACCTTAAGAAACAGAGCTTTTGCTTAGTGGCCAGAGTCATCAGAATATTGAGTATTGAAAACTTTGCTTAATTTTAAACCTATTTCATGTCAAAAGAGTTTACTCCAGGTCCCTCTGATTTTAATTCAGCAGCTCTTCAATGTGTACAACTTTTATATAAGGAATATTTTTATTAATGTTTTAATATGGCCACTCACATTAAGTCATCTTTGATAGTTAAACTTCCACTACGGTCCTTGACCCAGAACTTAGAGTTCCTGAAGTCATAAGACGTGAGAGGAGGAGGAGGTCAGAAGTGTAGTGTGGTGAGTCTCACCCCCCATGCCTCTCAGGCCATGGTGACAGGGGACAGGAGTGAAAACATGCCCGAGTCAAAGCTCCCACACAGTTGTTAATTTGCTGAAAGGGTTTTATCTCTTTTCTCTGAACAAGGGAATAGACTTTGTCATCTTGTTTTGCTTCTCCACTCTGTAATGTAACATCTTACTTCACTTAACAGAGATGCTATTTTATGCTTCGGCTGCATGGCTTATTTTCGTTCTGTCATTTTGTTTATTTCATAAAATTGGTCATTGTATATTTATTGTGTCCAGACCTTCCATGCTGTTGCCCTCCAAAAGCCATTAGATGAACACAAGCATGGAAAATTAATGAGCATGCCATCAGCCACAGAGATTCATGGAGATTCATGAATATTTACTTTTTACTCCTCTCCTTAAGTGACGGTGGTTCCGGAGAGGAGACGGAACCGAATGGATGAGGTCAAAATATAGTTGTTTTTTTTAAAAATAACATAATATTTGGCTTACAAAGTGGTTTCCGCAAAACCTCCATTATGTTTAAGGCCATTTAAGGACAGACATTTTAAATAGATGAATCAATTCACCCAACAAAGGTAAAAGTAGTCATACAATTTGAAATTGTAAACAGGCACCTTACCGGACACATCTCTGTGAGGCTGTACTTTTGGCACAGTGATGCTTTGAGCTAAATACAAAATGTCAGCATGCTAACATAAATTATTGATGATGCTCACATGCTGAGGTTTGGCAGGTGTAACATTCAACCTTTTATTATAGCCAACATGCATGCAATATAATGCTAATTAGCACTAAACCCAAAATGTATCTGAGGCTGATGGGAATGTTAGTCTTGTAGATGATTGATCAAACAACTAATTAATGGATAAATACAAATGTTAACCTCACAAACATAACATTTTCATAATATTTAACCATAGTGGTTAAAGAATGGGACCATGAATACCTACAGTTTGTGCTACGAGAGATAGTAAAAGGCATTTTTGGCAAAGGGAAAAGCCATCCTACATGCTGCGGGCCTGTCTAAAACTACCTTTTCTTTTTTTTCTGCTGTTGAATGAAGACTACATAAAAAAGATATTACAATTAAAAGTCAAAGAGATATAAGTATCTGATTGAATTCACGTTGTTATAATGAAAAATTGACCCACATTTGAAAAATGAAAACATGTCAACGTCCTACAGATAACCATCAACCATCCATCTGACATGCTGGTCATTCAACACAGACCTTAACTGTGAAGACATGGCGCCTGATGGCTGCTGATAACTGTTGTCATGGGGGATTGTTTGGGCTTGTCAGACACAAAAGCGAGTGAGATTGTGCTTCTCTTTCAGCAGCCCTACCCTGAGAACAAGGACATCTAAGTGAGATCACAGAGAGATGTGTAAGCATGTTTTATAATGTTACCCTGACAATAGTGAAGTGGGTCAGTTCACCTGGCATCAACTTTTCTATCTAATTGGTTTAGTGACAATCATGAGTCCTGTGGTCAATTAGGATAGCTTACAAGCTTGAAGAGAAAAACTGTCTGATCTCAAGAAATCTAACAACTGTTTTCTAAGGAGATTTTCCTGAAGTTTGACAATAGTTTCTCTATCTCCATAATTCCTTTGTCTCCATATTCACTTTCCAATTAAACACATAAAAAAGGACATCCTTGACACTGAGACGGGAAGTGGTGTAGGGAGTACATGCATACATCGACAGCATACGCAGGTGGAATAGATTTTAAATACTTTGCATATTATTTTGTTTGCTTGTAATGTAACCAGATTTCTTGGTGCAAAGAAAAACATCCGTACACTTTTCTGCAAGAATGGACCAAGAAGGTTTAATTATTTTCAGTTTACATTAGAGCAAAAGTGTCCTAAGCAGCACACATTTTTCATCTCAATTAGAGCTAATGGAAGAGACAAGCAGTCCACTGGCTTTGTGTATGAAAACAGCAACAGGAGCAAGAAAAAGATCACAGTATGTGGGAAGAACGGATGCTTGTGTAACATCTTTGTCTCTGACAGAGTCAGCCTCGGACTGACGACCAAGGTTGAAACACGCCCACGTGACGGAGAGTTGTGGAGAGGTCACCAAATGTTATTTTCCTCAAAATAATCTTAAGGTGTAAATCTGCTAAATGTATGAGAACAAAATAAGTTCGATGTTATATATTGGCAGGTAAAACAATATACTGTAGGTACTAAGAAGATGGCTATAAAAGGCTGCATTATGGGGTAAATGCTGCAGATTACCCAGGCTCAGTTCTCTGCTATTATCAGAAAATACTGTGTGTGCATAAACAGAGAATTTCTTTGGTCTGAATGTTTGTGCGCATAAAAGCATAATGATGTGTTAGAATACGAAATGATTGTCTCCACATTCCAAGTTATTGATGCCTTAAGTATGACAGACTCATCATTGTATATTCTTTTTAAGTATATGTGCATATGAGACAGTTTTAGTGTGTGTCACTCAGCTGTTTTCTTGAAGCAGAGGCCTGTGTAAGCACTTCCCCTCTGCCAGATGAGCCCCCTCCCATATCTTCACACTCACAGCCTCTCTGTGGTATCAGCAAAGCATTCAGTGTGTGTATGCAGGCGTGGCTGTGTATAGTGGTGGCTGTCGTCCTAAACTGCACTTCTGATATAAAAAGGGGTATATTACTGAGCCACAGATGTGGCCACTGAAAGCAGTCTCTCTACTCCCCAGAGAAATAGTTTTAGAAAATCCTGCAGAGTATACTGCCGCACTAAGAAATGGGAGAAGAAGCTGGCTAAGCAGCTGGTAGCAGGTGTAGAGAGGGTAAAGGCAGGTTATAGAGAGACCCATTTAACAACACATTACTGAGCTGCCCATTATGAGTAAAACATTAATAATGACTTTTTTTTCCCTTCAAAAAGATGCAGCCCTAAAGTGGTCTGGATTAAAGGATTAGAAGGTGACTAAAGGAACACCAGAACCACAATTATTACACATTTACAATGAGCTAAAGCAATTATTGTATACAAGTTTAAGAGTGTAGTACTAGTTACTGAACAAAAGGAACCATTTATTGCTGTTTTCAAATGTTACGTTTTGTTATTTATCATGCTTGCCATCATCAGAGACAGGTATAAAAGGTATAAAAGCCAAGCCAGTATCACACTGCAGGTTTGCAGTCATTTTATTGCACAATTGTTTGTGTCTTAAACTCTTCAGTGTGTACTTTAAAGGGCCCATGGGAACAGGCAACACACATTTCTTTAGGCTATACAGGATATGGTACATTGGTTCATGGTATACATGTCCCTATAAAAATAGACATTGAGTTAATAAACAGACTGGATGTGCCGCAGGCGTAAACTGCCTGTGAGATAGCTCAACACTCATTTCGCCTTAATGAATTACTTGCTGTACATTATCCTGCATGGCTATTTACTAAAGGAAGCTATAATTAGACACAAAATATTGATTTATAAACATTATCCCTTACTGGATGTGTTCATTATACTGGGTTTCAAGTTCAAAATCAAGTTTATTGTCATATTTAGTACATTAAACAATACTATAGGACCTTGAAATACGTCGAAAGGCATCTGCCATAGCCCGCTCATATACAAATAAGATCATGTATATTCAACAGCACTGTGTGTCATTCAAAGTGCTTCTGCATTATTTAAAGTGTATCATTTTGGTGTTTTTCGCATATTGTCTTACATTTAGTTTGCTTCTAACTTTGTTCCATATGTCAATTTAATTCAAAGGGTAATTTTCCATAATGAATTAGATGTTTGAATGTGTTAACACGTTGTAATCAAGCGGTAAACTCTGGGGCAGAGCCGGGAGGCCAATAAGGAAGTGCCACAATCTGCAGTTCATCTATTGGCCGATTGGCAGAAGTAAACATGTTTCTACCCCTGGATGCAATACAAATGATTCGGGATATAGTTAGATTCCACTTTAATGATTATTAATTGTTGAGTGAATTGTTTTATAACGCAACCGTTTTATTTATATTAGGTCTTAACGTTTTTGCATAAATTAGGGCGTGGTCACTTTGATGGACAGGTACGTGCCTCACTGTCAGCTAACAGTAACTTGTCCACTCTGCTAGGCTACAACTTTAACTAGTTGTAGTTACTGTACTTGACCCTTTAGCCATGTTCGTGGTGATTGTGCCTTTCAGGGAATATTGTTACAAATACCAGACAATTAAAATGTCGTGCTGTGTGGTTGAATGTACAAACAGAACTTCCAAGAAGTCTAAAATGATAATATCATACATGTTAACCCCGTTAGCAGGTGTTTGTGTGCTTGTTAGCTTAGCTTGTTATATGGCTTATTAGCCAGCTAAGGACGTAACCCTTTATACATGTATATATATATATATATATATATACATATGCAGTTTAGTTTATGATTCAGCCTTGAGTAAGACTTTTATAGTCTATGGCTTTGACGCCCATAATGCTAAACGGGAGCGAATGTTAAAAGGGGACCCAATTATCCCAGTGGTGGCCGCCGGAGCTAACGGAGCCGCAGGGGGCTACGTTAGCGTCCCGGCGGCGGAGTCCAGCGTTATAACTGGAGATCAAGGAATGCAGCGAAACGCGGACTTGGTTCGCCTGCAGCACGCTGTAGTATTAATTAAATAAATTATGTTGAACAAGGCTTATTAAGCTGAACATGCAACTCTGCAGAATCCTATGGGTGACATCACGGACACTACGTCCATTTATATATAGGTTACAGTCTATGGTTGTAATTCATGTTGTTTATACTCAGCACGGTCAGGTCCTTTTTAGTGTTTTTTTTTGCATTGGTAATTAATTAGATACCACAGTTCACCACGGGATTCTGATTCAGATATCAACTAGGCTTTCAAAGAGCACCATCACTACATTGCCCAAAGTTGGCATCTTACATGTGTGTGTGTGTGTGTGTGTGTGTGTGGTGTGTGTGTGTGTGTGTGTGTGTGTGTGTGTGTGTGTGTGTGTGTGTGTGTGTGTGTGTGTGTGTGTGTGTGTGTGTGTGTGTGTGTGTGTGTGTGTGTGTGTGTGTGTGTGTGTGTGTGTGTGTGTGTGTGTGTGTGTGTGTGTGTGTGTGTGTGTGTGTGTGTGTGTGTGTCACCCTGTCTGAGCTGGCTCTGTGTCTTCTGCTCTCATATCTGGGATGAAGAGCTGTGTACCATCCATCAGCTCACAGCTGTGACTTACAGCCTGGCGGTTGGTCAAGGTGACACACACACACACACACACACACACACACACACACACACACACACACACACACACACACACACACACACACACACACACACACACACACACACACACACTCTGTCCTTGCATGTCCATCCTCATGACACACACAGCACTTCTGAACATCACTGAATCCTGACTTGGCGAAACAGAACATGTGTCAAAACTAATTCACTTATTAAGTTACAGAGAATCTAAATCATGCAAATTTAAGTTGAAGGAAAACACCAATGGGATGTCCCGTTGGCAAATGTATGTATGCCCCAGGAACATCAAAGGTCATGGGTTTAAATGTGGTTAACGATGTATGTCTTTCCCTGTTTCCCATGTGTGCTCTCTTTCCCCACCATATGTTGGGTAACAAAGCATAAAAACAGCTGTGGAAAAGTAGATGAATGGGTCATACTTTGACACATAGAAATACTCATAGCTGCACACTTTTTATGGGGTTATGAGCACGTTCACTATGTAGTCCTTATTCTTGAGTATTTCCAAGGGCAACCACTTTCTAGTGGACACTAAACATCAATAAATCTCAGTTGAATAATTGATTATTTAATCAAGATCGATTTTCAAATTGTATAGAAACTAAGACATGGTTGAACATAGTTTGCCCTCAGTCTGAAAAATGAATTGTTTGTCATCATGTCTGTCCAGTTAATGTACCTTTTGCAGCTGAGGCTTTGTGAGGAGGTTGGCTAATTTCTGCTATCCGGGCCTCGGCAGAGAGGGTGGTCGAACACTGAGCCAGAGCAGGACTGGCCATCTGCAGAGTTTTTTGTGAGGCTGGTCAAATAGTCGGGCTGTATTCACAAACACTGATATAAGATTAACCCAAAATGTTTCATGCTGCGGGATAGTGCAGTTTTAGGCCTCACCTAAAGAGTCCAGCATAGTTTGCAGCACTTTTTAAAGATTTATGAATGAACATTTTAACTTTCCAGCATCAACAATGAGCATTTCCTCTAAAAGGAAGGAACAAGGATGAAACAACACTATATCAAGTTCACATTAACTCTTTAAATAGGTTCAATACCTTCAAGCTGTTATAATTGTCCATTTCAAAGGAAAACACGTCAAGTTTGATTCAAGCACTAAAATATTTTCTTAATTATATATTTATTTATCGAACTGCCTGGATTGTGAGTGCACTTATAATGTACTCAATTTGGACATTTTAAAACATAATGAAGTATGTTCTAAAAATAATTAAAATGGCTATTTCCATCTCACACGCAGGTTCACCTTCATCCCTGCCTGTGCTGACGTTGTGTGGTCCTCGGTGGGACACACACACCCTGCTGTTGTTGCCATGATGCTGCTACTCTATATTTAATTCAGACCAAACAACTCTGTGTTGATAATAATTGCACGGATAACCTGAAGCCATAATCACATGATGTGTGACGAGGTGAAGGTAAAGAACAGGCCATCTGCTATGCCTGGGTGCGGCTGAGCCAACACACACACACACACACACACACACACACACACACACACACACACACACACACACACACACACACACACACACACACACACACACACACACACACACACACACACACACACACACACACTGTCAAAACTCAAAGCACACCCAGACAACAAGCAGCATTATCCTGATTTAATCTGTATCTCATTTAAAGATCCCATGTCATGGCCATACTGATCATAATTCCATTGTTGAGGTATACCAAAATAGATTTATACTGTGCAATTTTCCAAACTCACATTGGTTTCTCATACAGCATCTCTGTAAAGTCTGTGTATTCACCGGTATTCACTCTCTGCCCTAAACGGCTTGTTGGAGCTCCTGCCCTTAGTGATGGCAGTTTGACACTGAAGCTTCGAACAGAGCTTCAACCCTGGACTATTCCATAGAAGCAGTGCTTCGAAGCTTGCTTCAAATCACGTGACATATGACGTCCGAAGCAGCAACTGCTTCATTTCCTGAATGAATCAACTCACTGGTTCGCCGTCCAATCAGGTGATTCAATGCACCGCCTCGTCTCGATTCTGACAGGTGACAGGTTGAAACAGTTTCGAATTTGAGTGCTTCAACACTTTATAACCGCTCTAAACAATGCACAATGTGTGGGTTGTTGTCGTAGTTTGCGTTGTTGTGTTGAGTTGTTGGTATTGTATTTTAATTGGATCATTATAGAGCAAGCCAGGAAGAAAGATAGGTCGTTCTAGCTCGTGAAACACTTCGAAATGTGGAGAAGTTGTGAACAAAAAGACAATAATTACTATAAAAACACTTCAATAGTTTAAGGAATAGATAGCCCAGTGGATAGAGCCGGCGGCCAGGATGCGGCGATGCCCTCCTCCCACCTGGTTCAAAGCCGAGAATAGTCAAACTTTTGATCATTGCTTTTCAACTTTAATACTTTAATAACTGATAAAAGGCCGTCTCCGCCCAAAAAAATGTCCAGCACTCTCTAGTCTCTTCTCAATAACCCAATACACACAATTATCAATCTTTAATTGCAAATAGAACATGATATTCAGTCTTAGTGTGTGTGTGCATCGAATATTCAGTTAATTATTTCAAGGCAAAGATACGTTAAACCCACTGCAGCCTTGCACTTCGCCAGGAGAGGTCGCTGTAACTGAAGCTTCGAGAAATGAACCTATTTCCGACACAATTGTCCAAGTGGTTCGAAGCTTCATTCAAAGCTTCATTTTGCCATCACTACCTGCCCCCCCCCCCCTCCCTGTGAGCCCAGTGTGCTCTGATTGGTCAAGTGACGTGCAGCTGCTCGTTGCTGTGAGGAGCAGACAGGGCTTCCGTGATAGCGATACAGATACAGCGAGAACAAGCAAAACTCATCCTGAGCACACACAAACACTCACAGCCGAAGTAAAAACAACAAGTGTAGCTTAATATTGAGTAAGAAAAATGTTTATAACGCTGTGAGAATGGGTCTGCGGAGAGCATTTCTCCACGATCCCAACGTAGTAGCCCGAAAAACCTTTACTCATTTAAACAGTCGTGGTAGATACCTTGTTTGTTTTAAACATCATAAATACACAAACAATAATGAATACTCAGGTTGTGTACCCGAATCTCCCGCTGGTCCAAACAAAGTAGGAACAGCATCGTTCTTCAGTGCCCTACGCTGTACATATCCGGCATGAAACGCTGAAAGGTTTGGGAAGCTTTGTTTCGTGAAAGGCTGGCAGAGGGCGTGGCCTCTGGGTATCCCCACGTCAGAGTACCCAGGAAGTAAACATTGGAAAATGAGAAATCTCCAACGAGGCGTTTTGGGGAGGTCTTTTCTGTGTTAGAGTTTTACTCGCTACAGGGTGTACTTTGAGGGGTTTTGACTCTGCACACCATTTACATGCATAAAAACACACAAGGGGACGGGTAATAACCGGAAAAGCATGTCATGGGACATAAACAGCATGCAAATAACTTAAGCTGATGTTGCCAGTTACTTTTTGCATCAATGTCATGCTTTCAGCTATATGAACTACACTCTCAGAAGCACCGTCATATAATACTAGTATTCTTTATTTTATCAAATATAATCCTTTTAGAAGAAGTTGAATAACATTTCTTAAAGAAAAACCATGCATACATTATTTTCAGCATTGGTCAATTTGAAAGATCTTGAAAAACAACCTCACAATAAGATTCAAGCCTAACATTATAAATGTTGTTAATAACCAAACCAAAATGTTTGAACTCTAGAATATCCTTTACAATATGCATATGTAAATATTCAGTGACTGAGATAGCAGACAGCCTCTATCTGTCCTTCAATGCTCTTTCTTCTCGCCCTTCACCCTCCAACAGTGTCTAGATACATTCTTTCTTCCTCCCTCATCACCTTCCCCCACCGATGTTGCATCATCTTGCATCTTTGTTCCCCTCCACGCCCATGCACCCTGCTATCAAATCCCTGCATCTCTCTCCTTCTCCTGCCAGCCACCAACCTGTCACTTAAACCTTCGAGCTATGTGACACAGCTGCCGGATATCTGTAACCTCTATGCATTCACACACAGAAACACACACAAAAACACACACACATGTGATGGTCCCCTGCTGCCTTTCTGGACTATAATCAGGGGGGTCTCAGCTGCATGTCTGGCCATATTTTCTCTGAGGTCTGCGGGGATCAGTCAATCCTCCAGAGCAATGGGTTTCTGCTACGTGTGTATGTTTGTGAATTTTGCAGCATTAAAGGCATTCTTTTTTAACCTAAACCAGTTGATTGGGGACAGCTTGTCTAATTAGGGACAAAACTGGTGTCCTCAATTTGTTGTCGCTGCAGCTACATTCAGTGCAAGCTAAATCAGTGTCGCTGCTGTCGGTGGACCTGTGGGACATCACATCAGTGAGGTTTGATCCCACCTCAGCCTCTCTGGCTGATTCAATATAGGGTGTGTGGAAGGTAATAAACACATCTCATGACCTTGCACTTTGCTCTTTGTACAGTACAGTGAGCTGAAAGAAGCTGAACTGCGTCATAGATACGAATTGGTTGATATTCTTCTGTTTCATCGCTATTAGCCATACCTTGCTCATTTAAAGGTCCCATGTCAAGCTTTTCCGGTTATTACCCGTCCCCTTGTGTGTTATGTAGCTTTTTCTGCATGTAAACGGTCTGCAAAGTCACAAACCCTCAAAGTACACCCTGTAGCGAGAACAACTCTAACACAGAAAAGACCTGTCTATGCTGCCCAGAGGTCATGTTTTTTTTTTACAATTACGGAATGATCTGAAAGCAGTCTGTCATTTTGACGGATTAGAACAAACTCGGAACAGCAACAAAGCTTCCCCAGTGAGGCTCCGGTGTTATGCCGTGTTATGCATGGCCGCCAAAAAGAAAATGATACCGTTTCCAAACCTAACTTTGCCATACAAATCATTGAAATGTCTGGGAGTTTTTTGCTTTACGCTGTGCGCACTCCCGCGAGGTGCAGTGGGCATGCATGACACGCCATAACACCAGCGCTAACAGTTCACGAGCATGCGTCGTCGTCCCCCTCAATAGTTCACGAGCGTGCTCTCTCTCTCTCTCTCTCCCCCCCCGTCAGAGTTGTGTACAGAGTAGGGATGTGCATCTCCATCACTGAGGCCGATGCGATGCGCATCTCGATACGTTGCCACGATACGATACATTAACGATACATTTGAAACACCAGGCGTTGCGATACGATACGATTCACCCCTGTTGCGATACAGTTCGATACGATACGATACGATTCAACATGATGCAAAATAATGATACTTCAATATGGTACGACAGAGGATTTTTGTTTTATTCCTTACATTAAGCAAATCATACATTAACAAAAAAGTGCTTTACATATTTGGTTCTCTCTACTAGTGCTGCGCATCCCATCATGCTGTTTATTTTTTACCTTTTTTACCTTAAAAAACTCTCCAGAGTAGGCTACAGTACAATTGTATAACACCTCACAGTTAAACAATTTAAGGATGCATTGTCCATGATTAACAATGTGCAAATAACAACTACCACAGTGCAATGCCCATACAGCTGCCAGCCTGATGTGCTTAACACTCATTCATAGGCTCACCAGTGAGCAGAAAGCAGTGGTTTCTATATGAACAATATAAAAATACAAATAACCTTTCACAAACAGGTATTTCATAACTGCTTACAATTGTAAGGAAGACATTTAAACTATTATTGGCAGTCACAGGCTGCTGTAAACTAAACACCACTCTCTCTGACATCCCCTCACCTCACTGAGTGATTTAACTCATGTCTAACTTTTAGGTTTCTCTTTTCAGCCACAGGCCCCATGTCGCCTCTGTATGTGCGTCGCTAATTCCTCGTACTACTTGTGTACTTTAAAGCGGCACGGCATCGTTTACAATTTGCGAGCAATTTTTCAAGTTGACCGTCTTTCTTTAAAAATCCGAAGTGTTGCCAAGCGTTTGATTTGTAGGTATTTTTCGGTGCGCTGTGTTTCTCTTTCTCTTCGACTTCCATGTGTGTTGATAACTGAGACTCTCGGCCGCCGTAGTGCGAAGCAAAGTTCAAAGATCAGAGCTTGTCTCTGCTGAGTGCTGACAGGATGAGGGGATATAAAGGCCCTGACACACCTACCCGATTTTGGGAGTCAGAGGCCGTCAGAGGCCGTCAGAGGTGTGTCCCGCACCTTCATCTCTTTACGGCACATTTTCACACCTCAAACAACATGTTTGAATCGGCCGCGGGAGGCCAAAGAAAGTCGGGACAAATAAATCACTCTGATTGGCTGTTCAGCTTAGCGAGTCAGTGCATGAGAAGCGAAGTGGAAGTGAGGGACCAAAACAAACGACTAAGAAGGCACACACAGACAGTTAATCTTTTTCATTTTCATCTCACCTGGACGCAAGAGTTTCTTTTTTATGTTTACATGTTTTCGATCGACGAGAGAGAGTGAAAATGGAACCCAGACGCTATTTGTTGTTTGTTTATATCACGCAGCCTGTTCTTCTTCTCTCGGTGTATAGTCTCCGGTTGTGGCCTCTTTTGAATGACGAATACACACTACCGCTGCCTGCTGGTAAGGACAGTTATTGCCACTCGTCAACTGAAGTCTTTGCGGTGTGTTCGTAGGCAGGCGACGTAGCAGACGTAAAAGTCGGGACGCCTTCGGTGCACGTTCTTTGGTCTCAGGTTGGTGTGTAGCGGCCTTTATATGAATGAATCGTTTTTTTACTGATGCAAAGACGCTACAATCCATGCATCGCGAGTTCAACCCAAATTGTAGCCGATGTGCACTCTCTCAACCGGTGCACACGCATCTTGAACGGTGCACCGATGCGAATCGGTGAATCTTAACATCCCTAGTACAGAGTAGACCGACGGGTAATAATGGATTTTGACAGACATTTTACGATCCTGTCCGTCAAAATGACGGGCAGCGAAAAAGTCTAGCGCCACCTCTGATGCTGCCCCAGAACGCCTCGTTGGAGATTTTTCTTTTTCCATTTTTTTCTTGCTGAGTATAGTGACGTGACCATGCCCAGGTCCAAATGGACCAATCCGTGGAGCTCCTCACACAAACACACTCACTCAGCCTTATCTTTTCTCAGCCGCACTACTCCGCGGAGTTTCGCCGGCACACACCTTATCTTTTCTCAGCCTCGGCTCCGTGGATCTCCACTCACATTTCGCCACACACTCACGTGTGTGTGCTCAGGCTAAGTTTCTCAGTGTCTCGCTGTCTCGCAGACCAGAGTCCTGCACGGGTCTGATTTTCAAGACCCGCTCCCACCCCGCGACGTGCAATACCGAACCCGCCCCGCTACCCGCACATATTGCCAATTAGTTCGGCAACCCGACCCGACCCGTCGGCACAAGATCCGCAACCCGACCCCGCATATATAGGCCATGAGCAGTGAAAACGTGCAATTATTAACACACGCAGTTGCATATTTGTCTCAAAAAGCGTGGGATGTTGGTTATTTTCTCCATCTAGGATGACACCAAAAGCCTCCCAGACGTAGGATTTCGCTCTTGAGGAAGTGTTATTGAAAATGCTGTATTCTCTGCTAGAGAGCTTCACCTCAGCCATTTCGAATGTGGCACGCTCAGCAGCAGATTGATGCGCTGCAAAGGTTATGATTATGCGCGGTCCCGCGGAGGAGAGGTCTGAGGATTTAAACATTAAACTAAATTATTATTATTTTAATATATTTATTATGCAACACCCGCGACCCGACCTGCATCATCTTTTTTTTACCCAGAACCGAACCCGGAGAAAAGCGTGTGTGTGTGTGTGTGTGTGTGTGTGTGTGTGTGTGTGTGTGTGTGTGTGTGTGTGTGTGTGTGTGTGTGTGTGTGTGTGTGTGTGTGTGTGTGTGTGTGTGTGTGTGTGTGTGTGTGTGTGTGTGTGTGTGTGGTATGTATGTGTTATCTAAAGCCCTGAAGGTCAGTGGTGAGGTGATTATACTTCAGCTGCATCCAGTTTCGGAGCACAATCTGCTGCACTTCCACATTGATTTCCTGTCACTCCAGATGGAAATTCATACTGTACACCAGGTTGGACCAACACCCCCTCTTTTCTCTATATCTATCTATTTCTCTATCTCTCAATATACACACACACACTCAAACTGATTCCAAAGTTATGGGAAAAGAAGGTGAGGGATCAGGCTGTGTTTTTGACAGGTCGCTGATGGTTTGGGAGGACGGCCGGGAAATGTATTCTCTGGGATCTGGATCAACTGTCAAATGAGGTTATAAGAAAGGTTTCATGTGGAATTTTAATTTTCAAATTTAAAAAGGCTGACATGTTATTGAAATTCAAATGACCATCTCTCCGGTATTTCTCAATCTTACCACATGAATATGAATGGAGTGATAGCCCCCATCTGATTCTCTCTTAATATGCATGAGAGGAGAAGACTTGATGAATTGCCCAAATCCGTGTACCGATCCCCATTTGCGATTATTAGACCAAGAAACCAATTGTTCCATAATGAGAAGCATTTACGCCCACACTGGATGGACTTTTAATGTTATTTGGGTCTGGCCTTGTTACACGGGGGGTCAAGGGTCGTACATCTTGTGAAGGGAGCATCAGTCACACTTGACATTTGGTATTGACCTCTGCAGAGAGTGGAAGCTGTGAGCCCACTGACAGTTCATCAGTAAAGGTGCAACCAATGGAAATGCACAGAGACACGAGCAGGGAGCGTGTTATCATGACATGCACACACCCATTCCAATTTCACCCCAGACTTCCCCCCGTCCCACACACACGTTTAAAAAGCTTTTTATTTCAGGCAGAAATGGCTTTAAACGTTACTGGTGAATAGGGACTACCATTAAGGCTCTTTCATTGCAGTGCTAACAGCCCAGTTCCCAATGACAGGTCAGCTCTGCGTAAGTGGAGCCACATGAGTGATGACATCAATAGGCTGATATTTATGCAAAAAGCTGCCACAAATGAAAGCAATAATCTGGCATCATGCCATGTAATGGATTTCAAACCACTACGTTTGACCTGCATGGGTTTTACATTTGTATGACTAAGTCTATTTCTCAGAATTCTAACAAGCAGTTCAGAAATTGTGGATTTAAGGACGTTTTCTTTATTCAAAAAAGTCAGTGGGGTAAACCGTATTTTTGTTAAGAGTCAATTTCATTTTTATTATCTTATTTTACAATTACACCGATTCTCGACTAATTGACAGACTATAGTATATAGGGTAGTTTGAATTACATTTGCATGCTTTTACTTTTGTATAAATAATGAATTAATTCGTATAAAGCATTTCAAATTCTCATTTTGGTATGGCTATTTTATGATCTGTATGGCGTAATTCGTCATACATTGCATAAAACAGAACGGTTTTATTCTATCTTTGTTATCCATTTTATGTGTCTCTATGCTGTAATCTGAAGCATTTTGTTCACTGTGTTTGGCACGGAGATGACCATTTGTGTTTTCGAACAGTAGAAGTTGGAAAAGTATGTTCTTCACACACACACACACCTTCCATAATTGATGTGGGAGATGAGGCTCCCCAGGGGTCATCTCCTCTCTCTTCATCCTTCGCAGTTTCCCCAGCTGTTCTTGACTTGCTCACCTGCTCCTCTTTTTCGTCTTTCATTTCACTTCTCCATCCCCTGCCTTTCATCTTGTCCACCCATTTACATGCCTGCTGGCCCTCATCCATTTAATGTGCTCATGGCGCTGGAGGTTACCAGTTCGGTTCCAGCAAAGCACTTATAGCAAAAAACCTGCATGTATATCTGTACATGTATATCTCAGTTCAAATTCACCCTCCCCCACACACCTGAATAGACACAAAAACCTTGCAATTTGTACACACACACACGGTTTTGTCTCGCTCTTGCTCTCACTCCCCTCAGAGGCTTTTATCACAACGTAGCTGGGTCCCTCTCCAGATGTTAAGTGACTCCCTGGCTGCTGGAGATAGTAAGGAGAAGGCAGACAGAAAGGCAGGTGCAGACGCACACGTACACACACACAGACATACACACTCATACTAGATAGAGATGTATAGTGGGGGAGCAGCTGAATTACTGTGGAACATCAGAACCTCAAAGTAATTTAAAAGACGCACACACACGAGCTCAGACCGCGGTGGTCGGACATTGGTAATTGTTTATTCTAATATACAGAACAGGATTTATATCTCACCTTACATAATCAATTTCAGTGTGTCTCAATTTATCAAACATGATACGCATACTCTCTTTCTAGCTAATTGTGCCACAATGGGGCTTTATGTTTCATTGAATTCATTTGTGTTTGATTTATTATCGAGTTTACTGAAAGAGTACATTTGTTTGCTTAAGTAAAAAAAGAAACACAAAAAATCCCTCCAACTGCCTTATGAGGGAGTACATTTTTTACATTAACTGCTATTTAGATGTCGAATATATATTATTTTACAACCCTTTCACCGAAATTAAACAAATTATTCTAATATGTGAAACACAGACCTGAATTAGAAATAAAAAATAGGATCAATATCCAAATTAATATGATCAGTGTTCAGTGGATAAGAGCTATTCAAATCAAACTCACATGAACTTTATGAAATTACTTTAAGTATGATTGGTCAAGGTCATCGTAATGAGCAAATACTAAAATGCCCTTCATGAGTCTAAGACCTCAGCAGAAGGTTACTCTGGTAGATGATGGCACCTGATTGGCCCATGGAGTGTGTTATGGGTCACGCTGTAGCCTGAGGACGCTGTCTGTGGCTCTGTCTGGTTAGGGTGCCTCGAAGGCAGGCCTCGAGCCCGGAGAGGGCCCCTGCTCCCCGGGGAACATCTGACCATGCTCCGATCGCCACACCGGCAGATGGCGAAGGACTGATTGTCATGGACAGCTCTCTAAAATGTTCACTGGAAAGAGCGCCGATACAAGTGAAATCATGGTCGTTTGGAAGAGCAGCAATGAATAAAACATAGAGCGGCGACTCTTATTTGACTCCTCCGTGTTTACATTTGTTTCTACTTAAGAAAAATCACATGCTCTTTGACACATGAATCACGGCCTGCAAATACAGAATAGAGACTGGATGGACCTACTAACGGAGGATATACTGAAGAGATGTTATGTGGCAAGAGACATAGATTATTTTGACACAAAATATTATGCTTTAATACTAGACGGCATGGGGGAGTGACAGGAGAGATGGGCAGAGGGAGACATGAAACTAAATCTGTGGGTTGGAATCAAACCTGCAGTACCCAAGACCAAGAGTATATGTCTTTACATTGTAAACAGAAAACACAAGGTCTGTTCTGTCAAAACAGGAACAAAATGATGAGGTGAATAGGAAATATATACTTTTTGCCATTAGAAAGTGAGCAACACCGATGCTCAGTATGGTATGGACTATAAAACCATCTGAATACATAACTTCTGATCATGGTTTATTGCTTGATAAGCAAGATAAAGCACATCATATACTAATATGATAGCAGGGATAGGGTTGTTATAGTGGGATGGCTTTAAAATGACTATATGAGCAGGGGTGATTTCAGAAAAACAAAATGATTTTCCATTTTCTCTTTTTGATTAGGCCTATTCAACAGCTTTTCTGGCTGTGTTTATGGGTAATTTAGACCTGCAAATGGTGTTCAGCTGTCCCCATTTCGCCACCATCATACCATCATTGACACAAACAATATGGTTGTATGTGTGTTTTCAAGAATTAGGATGAATGCTGAAACAGAACTACAAGACATACAAATGAATTAATTTTACAACCAGTATTCACGGCCATGACAAGAAAATAACTACTTTTCAAACAGACATTTGATATCCACATAGGAACTATCATGAAGCCTTTGAGGATCCCCTGACTTCTGCAGCTTCACTATACTTTGCTTTCCTTTTTCAGACATTTTTGTTGTCCCCGATTACTGCTTGACGCTTGTTTTCACGCTCAGATTTTGCTGTCCCTTTTCCTTCCTGACAGACTTGATAGAAACGTCAGTATTACACCCTCTTGTTTGACGTGAATGCCCCGGACTATGAGCAACTCTAATCACACATCGGCTTAATCAGACATAACTAAGTGCTAGGGAGCTTGCAGGGCGAATGGCCAAATTAGTTGGACATTTACGTTCTCAAATTAAGCACGTTAGGCCTTATGTGTAGAGAATTTCAGGGATGCTTTGGTGCAGAAAAACTCATATACAGATACAGAGTATAAGTTTATCCTATATGGCAAGAGACTGTAGAAAGTAATATCAAAAAAGTAATAACAAATAAACAAATTTAAACATGTCCTACACAATGAAATAACTACACAGTTTTACTTTCATGCAATGGTAAAATAAATTGTTATAGATAATTTATGTAAAAAATTACTTTCAGGTAATAACATTAGTACCCATGGTTTCCTTCTAAAGTATGATGTCATCCAAGAGATGAAAATGTATCTTGAATTGTTGTTGATGTTATAATGAATAATAAACACATGTTTAACCATGTCACATGTGAACACATTCACCTTGCAGGTTGACACACAGACGCCCCTCACCAACATAAACAGCTGACGGCAGAGTCTTAAACATGTTGCAGAGTACAGCGGCACAGCATGTGTTCCCTCTGGGTCTCACACGGCTCCTGCACATGCTGCACATTAGCCGATAGATCATACGATTACAGTAGTTCACAACGGTTGGGTGAGTGGTAATCAGGCATGTTGCAAAGTGTTTTTCATCATCATGAACCCTCTAATACTTGCACGCCATGTATCTGCTAAGACTGAGAGAACAAATAGCTCCGTCTGAAACGTTCGATCAGACACGCATAAAGTGACACTCAGTTGTGTTTACTCCTCAGAGACAGGCTCATTTACAACAAGTGCAGTGCAGCTTTTACCATCTCCCACATAATTCTTGATTATCTAAATATTGTGACAAGTGTGTGAAGAAGTCCACATCACGGTAGCCCTGATGTGCAGCTCTGAGAATACTTCTTCCTCGTGTTGATTAAGACAAACACACACAGCTTCTCTAACAACTGAATGGTTCTCTTAAGTGTGAGACATCTGTAACAAACAAATGCGAAAGAAGTGATGACTTGATTATAGCTGACACCAGCGAGTGTTGCCTTGGTCCAATGATGGAGAGGCAAAGTCCGTGTGATATAATTTATTTAAAATGTTCATCTGGACACAAGCTGCCCTTTTACAGACTATAAGCTGAAAAAAGTATTTTCCTCAAAAACACTGATAATAAATTAGATAATTTTTATTCACAGCTTATTCTCCTCAAAGGACACTGGATGTGAACATTTATCCAAAATAATGTAGATGGTTGATTTGTTTTGTGGCAAAGACTGAAATCAAACATTATTATTTTAATGAAGTATCATTCTTGAAATTGGAAATGGCAGATGATTTTTTTCTAGAATGTAACCTACAACAGCAATTGATTTCTATTATACCAAGATTATCATTGAGAACTACGTCTTTGTGTGTTTGTGTGCCATGTCATCAAGCTCAGCGTGCAGAAGCATATCCGTTAGTATGAGGGGCCGTGTAGGCCAAAATTCAAACTAACCTTGCACACACACTACTGAAAACATCTGGCCTTGCACACGCACAACTGAAAATCTCTCACATTCACTACTGAACACCTCAAACACACACACACACACAACTGAAAATTAAGCCTCACACATACTACTGAAAATTAACCTCACACACACGCAACTTAAAATTAACCTCACACACACTATTGAAATCCTCTCACATTCACTACTAAACACCTCAGACACACACTAAGTGCACGTGTGTTATTTATGAAAGAGGTGTTTGTTTATTAAGCGGCTGTAGAAATAATATTTATTTTTATTTTAATGTGTTTTTTAAAGTCATCACTTTGTACTACAAAGATAATCAGATTATGAATGAACAGTCTGCAGTTAATCAACATTAAAATATATGTTATTATTAAATAATATTCAACTGTTATCAGAACTTAGTGTAAATGTAGAATCATGCTGTTCGATTGTCTCACAGCAAGAACCACTTTTACCACGTCTTTTACAGACAATATGGTAGCAATTCTCACAATGTAAAATAATAATTGAAATGTGAAAGCTGGCAAAAAAATCATGTTGCTTGGTAAAATCGAAATGTAACTTTTTGCATGGAAGGAACAGTCAACTTCCCTGATGTCAGTAAGTCATGTTTAATGGCATGTATATCAGTGTATTATAATTGTTACTTTATCTATTTAAACCAGAACGTTTCTCGATTCTTTGTACAGTATGAAAGGAGTCTTTGTACATTTCACTTTTTAACATGCAAACGTCATGTGATAATCTTTTTGTTATCCTTAGAAAAAAGTGCTGGATATCACAGCCCTTACTGTATTTTATCAGTTGGATTGTGTATTACTGTCTAGTTGGGGTCCTTTTTATTTTACTGTTATTTTAGAATTGTCTTTCATGAGACAGTCAATTTAAATATTTGTCCTATGCCATATTCACATTCATTTGTAACACACACGTAAGGGTAAAAGACAAACATCTTTAACAAATGTAATGCAATGAATAAGCTTAATTGTCACAGAAGCACACATAACGTCATATCTAATATTTAAACAAATAATTTCCTTGTCCCTAAAGCATTGACTACGCTATTTTTCGTCCTTAAATGCAGGCATTAAGTTACATGTTCACGTTCTGCTGCCACAATAAGTCGGTTTCTCCAGTGTAATGATAATAAAATGCTAAGTAAGTATTAGTAATAATATTAATAAAAACAACAAGGTTTGGGATTGTTCATTTAATATGATGAATGTTAACCAGTAAGCTTCAATAATCAACTTCAGCTCAACAAACCATATTGCAATATCTACGTTAAAGTTATTTCTGGAACCAACTAGAAATGTGAGATTCATATTTTTCAGATACACAGATCTTGGTTAATCTATGGGTTAATCTCATATACAGTACGCTGGTCTTCAACACTACTGTGACGCTAGCTGTCTGCATCGTCGAGCATAGCTATTTTAAATTAACAATAACAATGCATACAGTTTCCTAACTAGTAGGGATGCTCCGATCGCCAATTTCGGGGCCGATCACTGATCGCCGATCGCTGGAATCAGTATCGGCCGATACCAATCGCCGATCCGATCGAGTGGGCGGGGCCTAAATGGAAGATTTAAACATCACGTTAAATCTTAAAAAAAGTAAAATACCAGGTTAACCTCTGAATTGTAGTGGAGTAGAATTACAAAGTAACAATGAGCTGTCATGTGGGTGTATATTAATGCTGCGCATTATGGACACAAGCGATGTTCACCCATTTATTAATTATATGTTTTACATTTGATAACACCAATGTGTTTAATACTGGCAACTTCTAATTGTGGGAAAAACGAAAACATTCAGTAGAGACGTCCCATAGAACATTTTGCGAAACACAATAGCCAGCATGTGTAGTTCTGGGGGGGCGTTCGATTCCAGTTTTGGAAAAGTCTGGCGTGGTTTCGTTCCATTTCAAACAGCCAATCCCAGAGCTTGAAGATTAATCACGGGGACTATAGTCCTAAACGATAGGGATTATGGGTAGTGTAGTGTCTTCGGCCATCCTAAACTCCTAGAGGCCTACGTCTGTTTCCGGTTATTTTTATTTTGAAATTCAGTTCCTGACGGACGCCAAAAAAGCCAGAGATTATGGAATAAAACCAATAAATAAAAGAAAGGATAATTGTGTGTTATTGGTGAGTAAATAACAGTGTGTTATTTTGAAAAGAATAACAAATTAGAAGGAAAAAAAGATTTAAAAAATACAGATTTCAGTATCCTGAGGCTCTGAGCCCCATTTATTTTCCTCACAGACAAAAGTCCGAAATTATACGATTTAAAATAAAAGCAATAATTGTGGCTTGATATTGAGTAAGAACATGTTTTTATGAACCACACAGCTTCCGGTCTTCCACGACCCGACCGGAGAAAAAGACGTGCTGCAGGCACGAAACACATTACCAGTAGAAATACATTGCTTTTAAAATCGTGCTGTGCAACACGAAAAAAAGGGGGAAATCGTGTTGGTGAACACGAATCAATAGATTAAAAATCGTGTTGGTGAACACGAATCAATAGATTAAAAATCGTGTTGGTGAACACGAACAGCCATGAGACTGGGTTGGTGTGCGAGGTGAGTTTGAATTTCGGCCTACACGGCCTTTCATACATTAGAGCACATTTGCTTTCTCACCATAAGGCAAACATACGCCTCCCTAATACCCCCCCCCCCTTGCCCAAAAGAGCCCCTTTCTCTCACACACACCCCCCCCACACACATACACACACACACACACACACACACACACGCACGCACTCACACACCACACCACACACACTCATATATGAATACCTCCACAACTACAGGCCGACATACACTTCGAGGCAGATGGTTAATTGCAGCACACAACTCAACATGCAACCTGAAATCTCAAGATGCCACTAAAGTACTTACAAGTAATCATTTGAGCATAGAGCACGGAATATCCATCACACACTCTCAGTTACACACACTTACACACACAGACAACTTAATCCATGCTGTTGGCACAGGAGTCTTATAGCAGCTGCCCTGATACACAAGATGAAGTATAGGCATCATCTGGCTGCTGAGAAAAGCCTGTCAGTTATCACACTTTTGGACAGACGTACTTGTGATTGTACGTCTGTGGTAATTGTGCTATTGCATTTGAAACACACACACACACACACACACACACACACACACAGGGACACACACGCAAACTCTTAGGAGCACACACGTCATACAATTAATAATGAGTGAGCCATACAGATTGAATGGAGGTGATCGGACAGCCCATCTTGTCCTCTCTATGAGTAACAAACACTCCAGTTTCACTGCAAAGAATACCGCCTCATGAATTGTTAACTATAACTCCATCAATAAACAAAAGGAGCAATAAATAAACCATTAAGTTAGTTACAACAAACAACAGACTGTCAGGCAGGCGGGCTGAAAAAGACAGCAAGTGTCCTCTTTGTCTGTGGGTTTTTGTGTCTGCTTGAGATATTCTCTACAACAATGCGTGCTATAATAATCTTGAGACATTGTTGATTATGGATGGGGTGCAGGGATTTAGGGGGTGATTTGCAGGAGAAAACATCGGGAAGGCAGGCTCGAAGAAGACAAAGGGAGTCTGGAGGACGGTGGATTCCTGTATGCTAAAGCATGGAGAAATGTGCAGCACCAATGGGATTGTCTCAGTTGAGTCCAAGGTACTGGGATTTGGGGAACAGGATTAGCTGCTGTGTAATAACGTGGATGTGATGGGGGGCAGCATGCTCACAACAGTCAGCCCATGTGGTGTGTGTGTGTGTGTGTGTGTGTGTGTGTGTGTGTGTGTGTGTGTGTGTGTGTGTGTGTGTGTGTGTGTGTGTGTGTGTGTGTGTGTGTGTGTGTGTGTGTGTGTGTGTGTGTGTGTGTGTGTGTGTGTGTGTGTGTGTGTGTGTGTGTGTGTGTGTGTGTGTGTGTGTGTGTGTGTGTGTGTGTGTGTGTGTGTGTGTGTGTGTGTGTGTGTGAGCAGTCAAAGGGATTAGCAACGTCCCGAGAATGAAACATTTAAACAAGGCTGGCGTGGGACTACGCTCTGTACACACAACAATACACAAACAAATACACGCAATGTCACAAACAGGCATAGAACTAAGGACAAGATGACTAAGCCTCCTTTGACTTGTATCACTATTGTTAAAATTATAATGATATGAAATATAAAAGTATAACTTTTCCGGTTTATTCTCCGAATCACTTTCAAAAAACAAAACAGCAGAAATGTCTTAAAATGTAATACAAATTCTTATTTGTCAGTAATTCCCCTTGGTGAATTAGTATGCTAGCATAACTTTGACCATGACTGTGACTGTTTTTGCGGACAAAATATATTTATTTCAACCTAAGATTTGGGGAACCAGTAACAACATGGCACTTTATGGTTAAAAGATTCTTAAAAAAAATCTAAATATTGCTACCTAAGGTTTAAAATCTTCCTCAGTCGGGTTTAAAGAGAGGCCATGGACAAATCCTGAAATTAAAATGAAGACTTAGGTTGAGCTAGGGCTGGCATACCCGATTGTTACCATAAAAAATAGAAAACCATATCTGAGATTATGAATTTACAAAAACGTGAGTTTACCAGACTCTGTAGCCTGCACCTCCTCTCTTCTCGGAGCTAGCACCTAGTTGCTACATTAGCTCCTACAAGCATAACGGCCCGTCCACACAGCGGCGTGCGTTGACGCTTCACCATTCACTTTGAATGGGGTGACGTCACTTTTAGCCGAAATGCATCGTGGGAAGCGACGTGGAGCGTAGCTGGCGTGGCTCGCTGCAAAAGTTGAGCAATGTTCAACTTTTGACGCCTCGGCAGAAGCGTCAGCCAATCGAATCATATGCCAGTACAAGCTCTAGCCAAACCGCTGCTTGTGTGTCAGGGGCGGGAGATTCATGTGATTGGTTGTTGGTCGAGTTTCAGACACGCACGCCGGCAAGCGTCAGCGCACTCCGCTGTGTGGACGGGCCGTTACACACTTGTTTTGATTGCTTTTTTTTTTAATACTGTCCATTGTCCAAGTCCAACACCAGTGTTTCCCATATACAAATAGTGGCGGCGCAGCGCCGCTGCTGAAATATGCGCGCCGCTACTAGGGGGCGCCAGCCAGGTACCCAAAAAAAGTTGTAGTATTTGTGTTACTGTATGTTCAATAAAGGTGTATTTTTGCTAAATCTTGAGACATTGCCACTGTATGTACTAGGCAGGGCTGATTTTTGGCATAGGCGGTCGCCTAGGGCGCCAGATCTGGGGGGGGGGGGGGGGGGGCGCTGCACTGGTAGCTCTGGGAGGGGAAAAAACATTTTTGACCGTTGGCGCTCATCCTAATTTTTGGCCTTGATGTAACAACATTCATAATTAAGTAAATGTAACACCCTTTTCACCCCGGTTACACTTTTCATTTGCCCTGTACGATGGGCGCTGTAAGTGATGAACATGGGGGATGTTGGCTTATCAGGCGCCCGCAGCTCACAGCCAAAGTGCGAGCATGGGAGCGAGAGAGCGAGCGAGGGAGAGAGAGAGAGGGCACACCGGTACCGGCGCTGTTGTTATTAGAATCTGGTGCCAACTGCGCTAACGGATATAAGAAGTAGATGTTTCTACAACCAGGGTGGAGGAGAGCTGTCCTGTCAGACTGAGAGGCTCAGTGAGGTAAAGGACTCTGAGTGTTTAGATAGTTAATTTTAGTCTAAGTTATCTCAGTGGGTCTCAAACATTTTGACCACAAATTGTGTAAACACATATTTCCAAGGCACTCCTTTATAATTATTAGGATAAATAAAAACAGGTTTGAAATCATTCCAATGTATACTATAGTGACAATAAACCAAAAATATCGTTTAAAGTTGGAGAGATACAAAAAAATGCATGAATAAATGTTAACTATGTAAGAATGAACAACAAAAATATAATAAGTTACATGTATTTGTTATTGGCTATATGGTAGGTTATTGGTTATGTTCACATACTTATTTGATTATTAAAATGTAAACCGATCTTTTTCATATGGGTGTTTTTAGAGTTTTACCCCCTAGATCAGGTCTCTAGTAATTGTGTGGTCAAAGTGCACCAGATTGAAGCATTTTACTTTAAAATGTTCAAAAAGATCTCCCCGGGGGGCCATGCCCCGGACCCCCCTAGAGGATGTGACGTCCACCCCCCAATTAAAACATGTTCATACTGAATACATTTTAAGCCATTTTGACGTATATGACCTATGTCAATACGTTTTTGTAGAGTATTTGTCTTTTGTAGAGATTTTTCATTTATTCTTTATATATAAAATCTTGTCTAGGGCAGCCCTGGTACTAGGCCTCAAGAGCCTTTCTTGTGCTGGCAGACACATAGAAACAAATTGGCTGGGCGCACTGCGCACGTGCACACACTAAAAAATTCCACGCGCTCTGCGCTCACATTATGCTGGGCCCACGTGCCTTAGCACCGCTGCTATGACTCCATCCTAGGGGAAACACTGAACAGTGTCACAGGAGTGTATGGTAGATCGTTGTGTACTCTTTTAAGACACCATTATCATGATCTCAGTGGCAGCTCACCAACCCTAAGATTCAACTGAAAGATATTCAATTATGGATGCAATACACACACGACAACCTGATTCTTTTTTTACTTTAAGTGCACTTATAGCTAATTATAGACATTAAGGGAGATTGGATTCTTCACTCATAAGCAGCACTTTTCAAACAGAGACACTCCAAGAATCAAAGTGGACACTTTGAATACATCAATTACCGGACAAAGCACATTCTTTATAGTTGCTAGTGAATCAAAGATAAATGGCAAGTGTCTTTTTACATTTTGATTTAAACAAATAAAACAATTATAGGGTTCTCTGTTGGCAAAATTTGAGATTGTGATACTGTAACTGTAGTAATAACGAAAAGTGTTCTTGTAAAGACCTGTCCAGATATAGCTTCCATATTACACACAACCAAATTATTTAGTTGTGTTTATTTGCAATTGAGGTTAAAGCAAATAACCGAGTACTAATTCAAGGCCGGACTGGACGATATAACATGATTAGCTCTTGCCCTTTGCATGTTACCTTTACTTAACATTGTTCAATATTTCCCCACTGAAAACTAGCTAATGAAAGTGAAGAATGTTAATCAGACTAAATCTATTTACTTTCTTCATCCCCCTCAACATGATTGTTTATTATTGCTCTTCCTTGGACAAAATATATTAAAACAAAGCAAAGTAGTGAAGATGGAATTCATTGCTACATGTGTACCTTAAGACACCTGCAGATAAACAATGCAGGCACATAGAAAATACAACTAGATGAATGGGGAGGAATAAATAAAGGCCTGTCAGTTTGCATTATTGTGTTCTTCCCAATAATAACATGGCTGTCCCTGGATCCATTTTACCATTTCCATTTCATGTCTTCCTTTGCACTTCATCCCTACTGAAGAAACACAGAGCACTTTCTCAGACTGCAGAATTTGGGAGGTGAACCATTGCAGGGCTGCACCCGGCTGCTCACAGATCTGATGTGACAGGTTAGAAGGTGAATAGTTCCTCTTTCAGCTTTCCGCCCTGAACTGACCTCTGAACTGTCATCTCATATCTGCAGTATGTCACCCAGAAAAGCCTGTTCCTGTTACATCCTGTTCAACTCCCTCCTTTCATATTTTAAATGTGTCATCTTTTAAAATCCAGCTTAAGAACTTCCTGTTCTTTCAGGCCTATGGCTAGCCATCGCCACCCTCTCCCTTTTTATGTTTTATGTATGTTGTGTGTGATAGCAGTGATCTTAGAATGGTCTTGTATGAATATTACTTAACAAATATATTTGACTTTACTTAAGTTTCAAATAAATGTTTTAAATACATTTCATTGATATTAACCTTCAAAATGACTTAATCTCCTAGTAGTTATTTTTGAACAAAAAGGCCAAGTTGTTTATTTACTATATTATAACGTTAACATCAAAATCACCACATTTAAACCATAGACTGTATATATAAAGATTTAAACCCATAACTACAGTTGCAAGAAAAAGTATGTGAACCCTTTGGAATGACCTGGATTTCTGCATAAGTTGGTCATAAAATGTGTTCTGATCTTCATCTAAGTCACAACAATAGACAAACACAGTCTGCTTAAACTAATACCACACAAATAATTATATGTTTTCATGTTTTTATTGAACACACCATGTAAACATTCACAGTGCAGGGTGGAAAAAGTGAACCCCTAGGCTAAAGACTTCTTCAAGAGCTAAGTGGAGTCAGGAGTCAGCCAACCTGGAGTCCAATCAATGAGACGAGATTGGAGGTGTTGGTTAAAGCTGCCCTGCCCTATAAAAAATACACACCAGTTTTGAATTTGCTATTCTTAAGAAGCATTGCCAGATGTGAACCATGCCTCGCACAGAAGAGCTCTCAGAAGACCTACGATTAAGAATGGTTGACTTGCATAAAGCTGGAAAGGGTTACAAAAGTATCTCTGAAAGCCTTGATGTTCATCAGTCCACGGTAAGACAAGTTGTCTATAAATGGAGAAAGTTCAGCTGTTGCTACTCTCCCTAGGAGTGGCCGTCCTGTAAAGATGACTGCAAGAGCACAGCGCAGAATGCTCAATGAGGTGAAGAAGAGTCCTCGAGTGTCAGCTAGAGACTTAAAGAAATCTCTGGCACATGCCAACATCTCTGTTGACGAATCTACGATACGTAAAACACTGAACAAGAATGGAGTTCATGGGAGGACACCACGGAGGAAGCCACTGCTGTCCAGAAAAAACATTGCTGCACGTTTGAAGTTTGCAAAAGAGCACCTGGATGTTCCACAGCACTACTGGCAACATATTATGTGGACAGATGAAACCAAAGTTCAGTTGTTTGGAAGGAACACACAACGCTATGTGTGGAGAATCCAAAGGGTTCACATACTTTTTCTTGAAACTGTATATAATTATGCTGAAACTAAAATGGGTTCAACTGTGTGTAATTAAAGAAACTGATAATTATTTGTATTATTAATGAATCTGTCATATTAAATGTCAGATGATAGTGACCAGAAGTGCAATCCCCACAAACTGGTCTTTTGTCTGACCAACGGTCCCAACCCAGCTATAATTTAAATGCAGTAAAAAACTTAAATGCATGCAGCATAAACATTAGAGAGGCAGGATTAAAAAAAAGTTTGAAGTGACAGATGCAGTTCTCACAAACAATAAAGAGATGAATTGATACTAATGTTTGGACCAGATATATATATTGCTTAAAATAAGGCTCTTATTCGATACAGAACAATTCCCAAGATGATTCAGTGCTTTGGTTGTTGAACTGATATATTTCCTGCTTATAAATAACCACCAAGTAATCTTATTCCCAGCACAGAACAAGGTCAAGTGTGTGCATGGTGTGTAGTGTGCTTCTGTGCTGCACAGGCAGTGAAAACCTGGAGTTACATAAAACATACGCAGAGGATTTCTTTTATTCCATCTTTCCAGTTGTCGTAATTTAAGAGTCAACAAGAAAACAACGGATCCTTCTTGACAGCATCTAATCATGCTTGGTAGGGTGGTGCTGGGAGAGAATTTCATCACTCGACAGAAAAATGTATTCCCTATCCATAACTGAAGGACATCTGTGCTGAATTGGCTGAATTGGTTTGTAATGTACCGTGTTCACTGAACTGTGGAGCAGAACTTCCACATCATGCAGGTCCGACACGAGAGCAGCTCCAGCCAAAACCTCCCCAGAGGGCTTTACAGTCAGTCCATCCTGTCCTACTTTCACTTTTTCACCCTCCTCCACTATACCCTCATATCTTCCCACCCTCTGACTCCTGAATCCCACTATTTCTCTCCTCCATCGCCTTCAAATGTTATCGAAAACATCACTTTCTAGATGGTTATAGGAAAATTCAGCAGAAGATTGAAAAATATTCTGGTGGGCTTGGATCATTTGATATGAGATAGATTATAGTTTACCCTTGATACGAGAAACTTGTATTGAGTTATCCATAAGATTTCGGAGTTTCTGTTTCATGCGTGCAGTATAATGCAACATGAAATATAAACATATTTAAATGGTAAACAAACTACAACAGTCTCCAAAAATGTATAGATATCAAGTTGAACATGCTGTGAAAGCAAACAATCTATATATTTTTTAATGAGTTTCTCTATCACTGACGACAAGCAAAGTGGAGTGAAGGAAAGCAAACAGGGTGTAAAAGTGTTGACTACACACATTTTAGATTTCCACTTGTTCATGCCTGCATTTCATTTCAATCAGTTTCTTCACATGACTTGAGAGGCTTTAGGTGTTTTTGTTATTTGTAAGGAGGAAATAGAAACATGTGATGTGTCAGAAACAGCAACATAACCAAAAAATATGTTGGCTGGAAAATAAAAATGTGCAGTTGGATGTATTGTTTGCCTTTATTATAGATAGTAGAGAAATGACAATAACGTATTTGTAAAACACAAAATTGACTTTCTGAATCTCACAATGCACTGAGGGGTTATTACAGTACAGTTTTTGGAGCGTGATTGCTTTTACGATATACTACAGTGGTCACAATGTTGATCTGTGTCCTGATGTCAAAGAGAACTGCATACAGTGTTATCATTACTTGTGTTATCATTACTAGTGATTAGTATGGTTGCCAAATGTATGATCAGAGTTTGCATGAACTACTATGGTCCTTTGGCTTTGGAATGGAACAGCATCTACATCTTACTAGCACAATCATAGAAAGAGACACACATAGACATAGACAAAGGCAGACAGACAGACAGACACAGAGACAGACAGCTGTGGACACCAAAAGAGACGGGAGCAGCAGGTGGAGAAGAGAGAGAGAATCAGACATTGGAACACATTGGAATACAGGAAAAGAGAGTTAGAGAGAGAGGGAGGAGCGGAGGAGGATGGAGAGCTCCCCGGGCTGTGAACCTGCCATGTGCACAGGCATGCTGCACCATCTGTGTGGAGACTGTTTACGCAACACACCACTGCTACAGACAGACACACCCTGCAGACACACACCCAGAACCACCTTGCCTATAGGACATCAGAGGGCAGGGTGGAGGCATGCTTCATTTGGTGCAGAAATAAAAACAGCAACAAAAACAACAAAACAGCAAAAACTGAAGAAAACAAGTCAGAGAGGAGCCAGGTCACACTTAGGACACCAAACACAACAGTTAGATTTACATTATGGAGTAATGTATACACTTTACTCACAAGAAAGGTACATATAAAAGCAGTGGCAGCTAAGCCAACGAAACAGAGACAGAATAGAGAAATACAAATAAGATGAAACATGGCAGCCTCAATGGCAATGACAGCCATTGACTGTTCCCTATCACGCGGCCCAGAATCACACACAAACACTGATCATAACAAATTTAAATGTATCAGAACTGAAAACAATGTACCAAGACACAGCCACCACAGTGCTTGCCACAGCTACACACTGGGAACAAAGAGAAAGAACAAGACAGACACAACAGAAGTGATGTCACACATATTGACAGAGCATGATGAGGCTTGTGCGGAGAAAGGATAACAACAGTGAAAGAAAGAGGCAGAGCAAGTGGGGTAAAAGAAAGGCCATGAAAAAATGACCAGGGAGACAGGGAGTGTGTAGTGCGTGATGACAGCGCTGTCGTGTCTTGGTAGTGCCAGCGGGACTGCAGAGACGTCTTCAGCAGACACTGCAGCTCAGAACCTGACCTCTTTGTGGGGAGCAAGAATAAACAACATGTCCAAAGAGAGGTGGCGGGGAAGATAAAGGCATGAGTTCTCATCAATTGTCATCAATTTACCTTTCCCTAAACCCTCAAGCAGTGATTTTTTAAATCATAGCTTCACAGACAAAATGTACTTCATAAGGCTGTATAAAGAACTATGCTGAAAAAAGTTTGAAAGGTTGTCTTTTTGACCGCCTGTCAAACTATTGAACCAAAAACACTGGTTGGTTTGTTTCCTCCTACCCAACCTGTACAAATTAGCTCCTAAAACACTATCATTGCCTGATGCAGGTACCTCAGACTAACGTGCTCTAACAGTTTATATAATACATCAAAAATGTAAAAAAGCATGGCACAGGAGCAAACGTTGTTCATTTGGGCTAGGTGAACTTGTGCTTAGGTCGACTCTATATCATAACACATGATCAAAACAGCAACTTGTTTATTGAATAGTCTGCCACTCTGGCAGAGCCTCTCGGCTGGCAGCAGGATGAAAAGGGGAACGAGGGGAAAGCTAAAGATGTGTTTTGGAAAGCAGACCAGAATAGGCTGGGAGCCCAGCGCCAAGTGTACAGCCTGCTAGGCAGGACATGGAAGCTGAAACAGAGAGAGAGAGAGAGAGAGAGAGAGAGAGAGAGAGAGAGAGAGAGAGAGAGAGAGAGAGAGAGAGAGAGCCAGAGGAAGATGAGATTTTAGGAAGACATCATGGTAATGGCTGGAAGGGGTTGGAAGAGCACAGACCTTTAAACATGAAAGCTGGAATAGAGAGGAAAACGGGAAGTTGATCTGAGAGAGATAATGATGTATCTACTTCAAAAAATAGGGACAGCAGCTGCATGTTACCTCCGAATGGCCGAGCCCGTGCTATGCTATTTAATGTATAGAAAACAGGAATACATATTAGAGTACAATAAAGGTGCAGGCTACATCCAATTACAAATGTGTAGAACACATTCAAAGCTAGCCATTGTTGTCAGTTCATGTCAGTAGTCAAAAGAACATCCTGCTTTTTGAAGCATTTATTCTGATACTCTGCCTTCTGTTTGTGTGTACGGTGCTATGCAGCTAGCCAAACCTACTGCCAATGCAGATTAAAGACAGGAGTCAGGCTTTGAAGCTATTTCAGGAAGAAACTGTGAAACTGTGGAAACTGTAATGGGCAACAAATCCCATAATAGGATTATTAATCAGAAGAAACAGCTAAAATAAACAATTAACAAGAGTTAAAACAAACAGGAAAAAGACTAGTTTACAAATACATTAGGAAACACATTCCTCATGCCATGATACAACTATAATCTTAGCAAGTAAAGTCGACAAGAGTTAACAGGTTAGCCTTAAGGCCCTGACACACACTAGGGGCAACAAAGCAAACTGTTGGGTTAACTCACATTGACTGCATCTTGGCAAAAAATTGCTACTCTGAGACACCTCAAAGACTGCAGCCTACAGCCAACTATCATGGTCATTCCTCGCCTGAGAGGGAATAACTAAAACTGTTGATATACAAGCCGTTATTATGGTATACAAGAAATCAGAGCAGTTGCCGACCATTTTCATAAGACTCTTACTCGCCTATTTTACATTTGATATTGGTGTTTAGGCTGTAGGCAGTGCCGATCACTCATCAATGGCTCCTACTTGATCTAAGGCTAATAGTCAGTTTGGAGTATCAATTGCTGACATGGGCGCTTTGAGTTTTGAGTGTTTCATTACAAGAACTTCCTAGATCCACATCATACTTGATTCATTATCACTCATTTTTGTCTCCAAAGTTTGATTTATTGAAACGGTTCCTAATGAATTCAGGACTCATTTGGCAGCTATCTCTAAAATGCACAAAGTCAGATCTCCCCTGAAAGCAGCACATGGTTTGAAGTTATCTTTGCCAAGAAAGAAAATGTGACTCATTGCCGACTGTGATGGATCTAATGATGATCTAAAGCTTATATATGTTCACTTTCAAATTGCAGTATCATGAATGAAATAAAGCGATACCTACAAGTTTGAAAACAGGTCCTCAAACTCATGTTGTGGTAAATGGTTGGCAGTGAAATAAAGATGATTCACATGAGTTGTAGTTAATGGGCTCCAAATAGTCAATCCATGCATCCCAGTGGAGAAAAACAATCCCTTTAGCATTATGATCTCATGCTGCATAGATTAAAGTCAGAGTGACAATAATTTATTAGTTTTAGTTTAACTGACGTTAACTGTATTCATCAGGCTCCTGAGTATGCTTGCACTCAAACACTATTAGTGCAGCAGATGTGGAGATGGACAAGCAGCTCCTGGGGCGGAGAGAATAAAGACGTGGGCTAATTTTAGACATGCTGCTGCACAAAGAAAAACGTCACAGAAAATTAGAAGCAGGCTTCTGCTTTATGAGATGACGACTGATGCTGGTGTTTTGTAATTCAGTTAAATAGATCTGAAATACTGGCAGAGGTCTCATGAAGTCATATTTTGTGTTCAATAAGCAAACATACATGAAAGACAAAACTTAACTTAGTATTTCAAAACTGTTTAGAGACCCAAATGATTTTTAAGGACTATGGTTTCCAAAGTTGAGGGTCAGTAATAGAGTGGACAGAGTGGCTGAGGAGGACAGAGGCAGAACAATGTTTAATATCCCCTGTCCAGAGGAACACTTTGGACCTGGAGATATCATGGAGAAAAGAAGCTTTAAGGAGATGGGGAAAAGAGTCTTTATCTGAACAGGAAGTGGAGGTTGCTGGGTCAAGTGGGGCTTGTGGCTGGGTGAAGCAGATAGTGAAGTTGGAACGTTATGGGACTGGTAAGGATCATAAGGCTGTGGGAAAATAAGACAAGTTTCATGGACTAGCAAGGTGTCCCTGTTCATCAAGAAAATGAAAGGAAATTCCATTCAAGTCAGCAACCTTTATATACACATGCAGGATGTGGAGGAAATTCCACTTTAAAAACAGAAACAACCTGGTTGGCAAGACATGAACAAATAATAGAAGTTTAAAGCAAAGTTGTGTTATTTAATAATGTCAACAAAAGTCAAAAACGTAGCCGAAAGGACAGAATCTCACACCAAGAAGTCAGCACAAGATCTCCCCATTCAAAGAAAACACCAATACTTTACACACTACAGAAGGAGGGAAGGGAAAGGTCTTCAGCAAGCAAATTTACATGACAAGAAGTGTTGACCAGATGGTTTGAAACCTACATACAGCTATGCAATTTACATTACAAGAAGTGCTGACCAGAATGTTGAAACTTTACATACATGTTAATTACAAACCAATGGTTGTAGAGACAGACTTTGGTTTGTTCTAAGGAAGATAAAATGTAGAGGCTAGATGTGAATTCAATCAGTGGGAAATAAACAGATAATGAAGTTACAGTAATACTTGTGATTAAATTAGACTTAATGATAAATTGCTACAACAATTTCCCCTTTGGCCGGACCACTGGCCACAATACATATTACACAATTTATCATGACATCAATTAATACATTTCAAGAGTTTTACTTAAACACATCATACACTGATAAAAAGGGTAAGTAAAATGCAAATAGACATTTCATGTATTTAGTGGTTGGAGAGTCCTAATACAAGGAATGATGCAACAACCAATAATCATAAAACAAAGCAAGGCTACAAAGATGATGGCTGAGGCTGCCATAATTTCAGATTTCCAGTTTCCAAACATTTTGTCCCACCATAGTCATATCTCTGCCAGCATTTTCTTTGAGTTCATAAGCTAGCGTTTCTAGTTTTAGAAAGAGCCTTGGTAAATGAACCAACCTGGTGCAGTGTTATTTGGAATGCATGTACAGCAAGAATCACTAAACATTACACAAACACCGCCTTTTTTCAGCTAACAATATGTCTAAGGCCATACGATTTTGCCAAGCCATCTGAGAAGTAACCTGCAATTGTTTACCTATAGGGCCGCCATAGCATCACGTGTGTAGTTTACAAAACGTTGCTGATTATAATAAATATAATTAATCCATTCAGTATTTTGTTTGTTTCAATTATGGGACCAAAGAAGGGTAAAACAGAGGGTATAACTTCTTCTGTGCCCTGTAGCAAAGGATAATAACAGGGTGAAAAAAAGACAAAAACGCACAGCTGAAATACAATTGTATTAGAAAGGGAAACTGATAATTTGGGAAACGTTTGTTTTTGTGGGGACTGGCCACAGGTGGGTTATTTGGGCTGAAAGCAGAATGGTCAATTTGGCAGGAAAACAAGTCGAGAGCTGCACTGAATATTTGATGCGACTATTCTGCTGGAAATAGAGATGTAAGTCCGAGGATTGATGTGACCATGTTAGCCACTACAAAAACAGGGGGAATGTTTTTACTGTAAGTGCATGAACACACCTTAGTGCAAATTGTACTGTATGGCTTGCGCTCTAAAGACAGGGTGTAGATCAGAGGGAAAGAAGCCTGAGTTAACAACAGAGAATTCAAGAGTGAATGAAGAGTAAAGTAAAAAAAGAAAGTGAAAATATTTCATGAAAAACTCTCAACCTCAAAAAACTAACGAGTGAGTGGAGTGTATATTTCTAATCAAGTATTGGAAAAGCAAGCCAACACTGTCCCAATGACAACACTATCAATTCATTGGTACAACAACAGAAGCTAGTTGAAGTGCAAATGTATTCAGACATATTGTTATTGGATGTTGATTTTCACATTTAAAATAAAAACAATGAGCCTTCATGAACTTTATAACGGTTAAATTGTATCATAAAGTTGAGTAGTACTCCAATTACATCACTACCATTGTATTTCGTCTTTGGACAGAGCTGGTTGCCAAAAGTAATATACTGTGGTTATCCGATTTAAAAAGTTTAGCATACTAGGAGTTACAACACAAATTACCAGTTTATTTTAGTTTAATATAAGTTTGTATTAGATTCAATCTGTTTAACAACAAGCTTCAAATGTCTTTCTTTTGAATTACATTGGAAGGAAGGAATACAGAATACTCCTGATATTCTACATATACGTGGAAAGATGCAAAGCACTGTTTCTATACAGTTCACTCTAGGCTACCACGCATCCTTTTAAACTCAACTGTCAAACATTCATATTAACTGGGGATACTGGAGAAATTGGTTTCCTGGGAACCTCTAAACCACAATCATGTTTTAAATGAACAATTACCTTTATCTGGTTATTCACAGTCAAACCTGCCTGTTAACCGACTGAGAGTTTTATAAACGTGGGAAATTCTGACAGAGGTTGACTCGGTTGGTCACATTTTCACTCAGATAGTATCCTAGTATAACACCATTTTCTGCTACAGAGCACAGCAATACATATTTTAATACCAGGCACACGTAAGAGACAATGGCATGCAAAGCAGATTGTTCTTGACACAACACAGATTTATCGGGACTCCAGCTCCGCTATTGTTCACTTTTTATTAGCTGCTCTTTGCTTGCTTGTCCATTGTGAAGGGTTATCCTTTATAAAAGCAGACTGGTGCTATCTGTGCAGCTTAATACTACTTTTGTGAATCTGAGCTGGTCATTTTCTTTTAAAAGAGACACTCACATTTTTGGTATGTTGTCTATTCTCCACACACACATTGTCTTTCCAATCACTGATGGGTGCACTCACAAATGCAGACTTTTGCCAACATTTTGCTCAATGGCAGGAGGCTGCGTCCACAGTTATGAAACCAGATTATAAAAAAGCTTTTTCTATGAGTTCATAATTCAATCTGAAATGCCAGAACAGTTACAGATATACGGTGGCTGAGAGGTGCAATCGACAATTTATTTTATTTTATTTATATATTTATTTGACAGGGACAGTGCACATTGATTGACATTTCTGTAAATGCGCCAGAGTTAGCCAACAGGCTATTTTTCATCTGTAGTCCCTTGACAGATGTTGAAAGTCATCCTAAAAACAAAAATTCACTTAAAATAACAGGTAAATACAATCAGTAAAACAACATTCAACAGAGATGCTTATATTATGATAAAAGCATATATAAAAACATAAAAACAAAACTAAAATACATATTCACAAAGTAGACAGATAGCAACAGGTCAAGGCACATGTCCAAACAGAGCGTTGTAAAGTGCAGATTGTGTCAGTGTTGACAGAGCTGATTTTCCACTAACCATGTTTTTAAGTTAGATTTAAATAAACTGCAGGTGTTTTGTTCTCTAATCTTTACTGGGATTGAGTTCCACTGTTGTGCAGCTTTAAAAGAAAAAGAAGATTGGCTGAATGAACTCTTCCTTAATGGAACAACGCAATCTCCTCTTGTTGCAGCTCTTGTTGACCTAGTTACAGGTGTGCGTATGGTGATAAAATGTCTGAGCGGAGGTGAGGTAAGGCTGTGTATTATTTTGTACACGAGGCAAGCATTTGCATATCTCATTACATTTTCCCAGCTCAACAAGTTATATTTTGTGAGTATTGGGCAATGATGAGAATAAACTGATTTCTTATCTACTATTTTAAGTGTTTGTTTGTATAATGATTCCAGCGGTTTAAGAGTGGTATTACAGGCATGTGACCAGGTTCTTAAGCAGTAGGTGATATGAGATAGAACCATAGAGTGCATGTACATCAGAGCCGCCTCTGTTGACATGCAGTTCCTGGTAAACCTCAAATTGAACATACTGAATTTGACCCTGTTGCAAACCTTTTTCACCTGAGCCTTAAAATTGAGTCTTGAATCAATTAAGACCCCCAGGTATTTGTACTGTGAGACCACCTGTAGCCTCACCCCGGACACAAACACATCTGGCTCAACGCAGGAGGACTTGGTTTTGGTGAAGAACATACATACAGTTTTACTGACATTTAGTTGTAGACAGCATTGCTCCAACCAAGCTGTTACATGAACCATCTTGTTTGTCAGTTCATTAGCCACTTGTGTCAGACTGCCTCCGTGAACATAAATTACAGTATCATCAGCAAACATTTGGATGTTTGTGTCAGGACATATCAATGGTAAGTCGTTTATATACAATGAAAATAACAATGGACCCAGAATTGACCCTTGTGGGACACCTGTGGACAGCTCGAGGTTAGATGATTGATTATTCTGTACTCTGACATACTGAGAACGGTTGAACAAATATGATTCTATCCATTTAAGTGTTAGTGTGGAGAAGTTAATGCTGGATAGCTTAGATATGAGTTTATTGTGATTAACAGTGTCAAAGGCCTTCTTTAAGTCGAGATTTGCTCCGGTTGTGTATTTTCAAATTCTAGCGATCTCGAGCCGGTTTCTCAAATTTACCTACCCCACCTTTAATAGTCCTATCTAACGTTTTTGAGAACATTTGACTGTCTTCTTCATGGTCTATTCCAGGCAAAATATCTTCCCATTTAATCTGTTCAACAGCATTTGTAAAGGTCTCATATTTGTTTTTGGGGATTCCACAAGATTCATATTTCCTGACGGAAGGGCTAAAACGCTTTTTGGTTAGTTTCCTGGCGACTAAAGTCATATTGTGGTCAGAAAGACCAGTTAACATGTTAAAGGATTTAAAAATTCTCTCTGGTCTGTTACTAAATATTAAGTCAATTTGAGTGCTGGTTGAATTTGTTATTCTTGTCGGTCCACTGATCAGTTGCACAAGGTCAAAATGATCAGTTATCTGTTTTAGATTCTTTCTGGCCGATTTATCCTCCCAGTTAATGTTAAAATCACCCATTATAATAACTTCTTTGTTGAAATTACATTCTCTTAATAACTTCTTAAAATGTTCATAAAACAGATTATTTGAAGATGGAGGCCTATAAATTACAATAAGAACAAATGACATTTGTGGTGACAGAGTTATATTAACACCAAGCGGCAAACTCTGGGGAACAGCCGGGAAGCCAATACGGAAGTGCCACACACTGCAGTTCATACATGGGCCGCTAGGGACTGGCTGCAGAAAGGAGCAATTTCCATAGACCCCCATGTTAAAATGCCCAACTTTACAGCAGAAAAAAACATGTTTCTACTCATGGATGCAATACATATTATTATCGATATAGTTAGATTCCACCTTCATGATTATGAATCTGTCAGTGAATTGTTTTCTAACACGACCCTTTTATTTATATTAGGTCTAATTTTTGCATAAATTAGGGCGTGGTCACGTTGATGGACACGTACATGCCTCACTGTCAGCTAACAGCAACTTGTCCACTCTGCTAGGCTACAACCATAGAGGCTACAACGTTAGTTAGTCGTAGTACTGTACTTGATCCTTTAGCCGTGTTCGTGGTGATTGTGCCTTTTAGGGAATATTGTTACAAATACCAGACAATTAAAATGTCGTGCTGTGCGCTTGAATGTACTAACAGAACTTCCAAGAAGTCTAAAATGATAATATTATACATGTTAACCCCGTTCGCAGGTGTTTGTGTGCTTGGTAGCTTAGCTTGTTACTTATTAGCCAGCTAAGGACATAACCCTTTATGCATACATATACATTTTAGTTTATGATTCAGCCTTGGGTAAGACTTTTATAGTCTATGGCTATGACGCCCATAATTCTAAACGGGAGCAAATGTTAATAGGGGACCCAATTATCCCAGTGGTGGCCGCCGGAGCTAACGGAGCCGCAGGGGGCTAGCTCCAGCCGGCGTCCCGGAGCCGGAGACACAGCCACACTGAGGCAAGTCCAATTAGACACTTAATAAAGCTAGAAAAGCCCAGCGACCTTTGACTAGCCACTCTGCCAGTATGTTTGTGAGGAGTCCAGCCAAACTTAACTTGCCTCATCACACACATCAGAGCATTGACAAGTGCACGCAGAGATACAACTCACCAGACATACATACACACACTCAGACACACACTCTCTTATCGCTCCGGTTGGGGCTCTGTGTGCCGTGTTCTGCCGGATCTCAGTGAGCTAGTCTCTTTTTTCTCTTCTTTTTTTTTTTTTCTAAGCCGCCATCCCTGCTTGGCCTTGCCATCTGTTCTCCATGCTGTGGAACACGGCGCTCCCTCTTACTGCAGGTGTTTTCGCATAGTGGCAAACATTGTCGGTAAGAGTAAAAAGAACAGCACTCAGGACATAAGTGGTTCAGGATGAGGCCTCGATTTTTTTTTAGACGGTTATGTCACACACACTGAGTCATTTTTGTTTTGGAGATCTTGTGTGGTACTAATATCTCAAGGTTTACTCATATTGTAGCAGAAAATGCTGATTGTCTTTTTCTTGGTGTGAAATACTACTTTTAGATATTATTAGTATCATCGAGGGTGGCAGATGTAAGCGAGGTTCCCATAGTAAAGTAAGTGAATCCATTTATTTTTGCAAGGTGGAAGTGGGAGTGAATCTGTTGTTTGGTTTAGTCTGTATTTAGGTTCTATTTCATCCCTACTGACCGCCAGAGGCGGTGCTTTAGCACTGGATATGTCCATCGCGCGCATGCGCAGCTCGAGTACCAATAACAACAAAGTCACCTGTGACCCACGTGACACCGACTATATCAGCCGGTATTGTCAGAGGATCTGTTCCTTTTCATCTTCTCGCTGCGCGAGGGTACCGTGGCTACGTTTTCGTAGCCTACAGCGTTCAGGTTTGAACGTTTGATCTGAGGGATTTCTCTGCAAACAGCTGGCCGCGTGAAGCTTCGCGACTGACAGTCGGGGCTACGGGTCGTTAGACGCGTCCTCCAGGAGCTGCGCCGGCTGTGCAGAGCCTCGACAGACAGGTTTGTGTCAGCTTGTTGCTGGTGATGGCTGTGTTTCCACACCCGCTCCCAGCCAAGTTGTCCTGATTACCGTCTTATTGTTTGTGGCTTAGACTTTCTGGTGACGACAGTGTTCCCGCTTCCTCTCCCATAAAGTTGCCCTTATGCTCTTTTGAAAGTTCTGCTTGTGGCGTTGTGCCCGAGCTATCATTAGCATTTGAGTCCCAGCTTTGGCTGCGTCCCTCATTCGATTTAGTATGGAAAGCCAAGAGTGTCATACTTTAAACCCGTTTTTCGTTTAGATGCAGAAAGTAAGGTAAGTACTTTCTATTTTCTAGAAGCTATTATCTGGTCTTAACATTTGTGTTCTGACTTGGTCGCTTGATTGTTAGCAGCAGCCGCTTGGCTAACACCTTGCTGTTGAGCTTAACTATTAACTCAGGGCAGTGCTCCCGCTCCCTGTAGCATAGGGTTTGATTGCAGTAGCGCTAGATCGTTGTATTACTGCTCCTAGTACTAGACTCCTAGCACTAGGATGATATGCAGAGAACATCTTCACGGCGGGTGCTGTGTGCTCGGCATGTGCGGTTACTACTGTAACCAGACACGGTTCTATGCGGGCTGTTCTCTTTCTTAGAAGCTAATTATCTGGTCTTAACATTGTGTTCTGACTTGGTTGCTTGATTGTTAGCAGCAGCCGCTTGGCTAACACCTTGCATGTACGGTTAAGCTTCATTATTTAACTCAGCCGGTGAGGGCAGTGCTCTCGCTGCTGCTCCCGGTAAACGCATGGTATGGTTGCAGTAGCGCTATATCGTTGTATTTACTGCTCCTAATACTAGACTCCTAGCACTAGGACGATATGCAGAGAACAATCTTCACTGTGTGTGCCGTGTGCTCTGCATGTATGGCCATTAAGGAGGATTTCATCCTCCCAATATTATATTGTCTAGTGGGCAGCCGTTGGCTGACACTTTTAGGCACCGGCCACAGTTACTATTGTAACTAAGGTTCTAAGCCGTAAGTACTGGCCATAATTACTACTTTAACTACGGTTCCAAGCTGTGTAAGTACTGGCCATAGTTAATACTGTAACTACGGGGTTAAGCCGTAAGTACTGGCCATAGTTACTACTGTAACTACGGTTCCAAGCCGTGCACGTACTGGCCATAGGCAATACCGTAACTACGGCTCTATGCCGTGTAAGTACTGGCCATAGTTACTACTGTAACTACGGTTCTAAACCATGTAAGTACTGGCCATAGTTACTACTGTAACTACGGTTCCAAGCCGTGCAAGTACTGGCCAGAGTTACTACTGTAACTACGGCTCTATGCTGTGTAAGTATCCAAGCCGTGCAAGTACTGGCCAGAGTTACGGCTCTGTGCTATTCTATTCTTTAGAAGCTAGTTATCTGGTCTTAAACATGTGTGTTATTTGACTTGATCTCGCTTGATCGTTAGCAGCAGCCGCTCGGCTAACGTCTTGTGTATACTGTTAGCTTCTTTATTTTACCCAGCTAGGTGAAGGCAGTGCTCTCGCTCCCGCTCCCTCTACCGGTAATGCGGATGTAGCTACATCCCTTTTTCTGTTCGGCGAGTAGTAGCACCGCTCTACTCTTCCCGTTCAGCAGGTAGCCGGTGAAGGCTGTGTTCCCGCACCCGCTCCCGGTTACACTGCATCTGGCGTTCGTCTCTAACTCAACCAGTGAAGGCAGTTCTCGCCCCCGCTCCTGGTAGACGCCAAACCGCCTTGTTTTTTCTGTTAAGCAGGTAGCTGGTGAAGGCTGTGTTCCCGCACCCGCTCCCGGTTACGCTGCATCTGGCATTCGTCTCTAACTCGACCAGTGAAGGCAGTGTTCTCGCCCCCGCTCCTGGTAGATGCGGAACTGCCTTGTTTCTCCGTTAAGCAGGTAGCCGGTGAAGGCTGTGTTCCCGCACCCGCTCCCAGTTACACTGCATCTGGCACTCGTCTCTAACTCAACCAGTGAAGGCAGTTCTCGCCCCCGCTCCTGGTAGACGCCAAACTGCCTTGTTTTTCTGTTAAGCAGGTAGCTGGTGAAGGCTGTGTTCCCGCACCCGCTCCTGGTTACACTGCATCTGGCATTCGTCTCTAACTCAACCAGTGAAGGCAGTTCTCGCCCCCGCTCCTGGTAGACGCCAAACTGCCTTGTTGTTCTGTTAAGCAGGTAGCTGGTGAAGGCTGTGTTCCCGCACCCGCTCCCGGTTACGCTGCATCTGGCATTCGTCTCTAACTCAACCAGTGAAGGCAGTGTTCTCGCCCCCGCTCCTGGTAGACGCTAAACTGCCTTGTTTATTCTGTTAAGCAGGTAGCTGGTGAAGGCTGTGTTCCCGCACCCGCTCCCGGTTACGCTGAATCTGGCATTCGTCTTAATTTAACCAGTGAAGGCAGTGTTCTCGCCCCCGCTCCTGGTAGACACTAAACTGCCTGGTTCCGTTAAGCAGGTAGCTGGTGAAGGCTGTGTTCCCGCACCCGCTCCCGGTTACGCTGCATCTGGCACTCGCCTCTAGCTCAGCCAGTGAAGGCAGTGTTTTCGCCCCCGCTCTTGGTAAACTGCCTTATTTACTAATCCAGCTAGGTGAAGGCAGTGATCTCGCTCCCGCTCCCTCTGCCGTAACGTGGGTGTAATTACATCCCTCCTTCTGTTCGGCGAGTAGCAGCAACGCTCTACTCTTTCCATTAAGCAGGTAGCTGGTGAAGGCTGTGTTCCCGCACCCGCTCCCGGCTACGCTGCATCTGGCTACCTACAGAATGGCTCATTCATGTAGCGCCTGTAGGGTTTCTCTTGAGCCCGAGGACGGCCACGACCGCTGCCCCTCCTGCCTCGGCCGCTTCTGGCGGTCAGTGGGGACGAAATTCGAGCATCTGAGGGAGGTTCTCACGGTAAACGCCTGCATGAGCTGTAGGTGCATGCCTCGGGTGCTCAGAGTGGCTCGAATCACTGAGGTGGAACGTCTGGCAGCAGCCAACAGACACCTCTCCTTGTCACGTACTCCTCCAGATCAATTCGGCCGTTCCCGGCGACTTGAGGGAGCGATGGCTTTGTGTGCTCCCCCCCCAATAGAAGGACTAGAAATAGGCTGTCCTCTAAAGTGGATCGGCATGATGAAGTGATGAAGTCGCCTCTTGGCCCTTCAGCCTGGGCCCGGTGTAGGGGCCCAGGCATCTGGGCCGCCCCCCCCTCCTTCGGTTGGCGCCCCTCCTTCGGTTGGCGCCCCTCCTTCGGCTGACGCACCTCCTCCGGTTGACGGAGTCCTCCGTCGCGTACCAGTCGAGCGAGGGGAGCTGTTTAGATCAGCTGCCCTGGAGGCACTGGAGTGTGCCGCCCAAGCTAGGCAGACCAGGCAGCAGCACTCGGGTCCTCGCAGACCTGTGCCCACTCCCAGCAGGCCCAGGGGCCGCTCTAGCAGCCGCACTCAGCCGCTGGATTACAGGGGTGGTCTGCAGAGGTCTTAGCGGCCCACTCAACCGCCTCCCAATGACTTTCGTGCCCCATGTCGCCCGCCTTCCAGGCGGCCTCGTGCCCCAGAGCCTTACCGGAACCCCCCAAGAGGCTCCAGGGTCCGGGGGGCTGGGCTCTGAAATCCCGGGGGTGGTCGGCGGCTGCTTTCCCAGCAGCAGCTCAGTTTCTGGGCAGTCTGTACTTCCGTCCCTTGGGTGGTTTTCACCTTAACCCAGGGGTACGGACCGCAGCTCCGGCCCCTAGCCTTCGGCTGGGTCTAATTGACAGTCGTCAGCGATCCGGCAGGGGCCCTACCTCTGGGCCAAGAGTTGTCCGTCCTTTTGTCCAAGGACGCAATCAACCCAGTAAGACCCTCTGCTTAGCCAGGGGGTTCTACTCGGCATACTTTCTCGTGAGCAAGAAAGTCGGCGGATTTCGCCCGATCTTGGACCTCAGAGGAATCAACAGATTCCTGAAGGTGCTGCCATTCTATATGCTGACTACTGCATACGCACAGGTGGAGTGGTTCCCAACCGAGGGATGCCTACTTCCACGTGGGCCGGGCAAGAGGGTGCCTTATATTCAGTTCCTCCGGCCCTTGGGCAGACTGGCAGCTGCCTCGGCCGCTGGGCCCTTAGGCCCGCTGTCGTTGTGCCCCATGCAGATGTGGCTGAACAGCCTTCACTTGGACGTGGCACAGGCACAGTGAAGTCAGGGTGTCGCAGCAGTGCTCCACACTCCGTCACGCTGGAGGGGCAGGGCCTATCTCTGGTAGGCGTGCCCATGGGCGCCATCCCATCCCGCCAGGAGACCATCACCATAGGTGCATGTCTCTCAGGGTGGGGTGCAGTGCGGCAGGGCAGGACCGTTCAGGGTCAGCGGTCTGCCCAGCAGAGTGCGCGCCGGGTCAACGTGCTAGAGCTTCGGGCCGTGCAGCTTGCACTCACGCACTTTCTACCCCAACTGGGGGGCAAGAATGTGCGTGTTCCTTGGGGACAGCATGTACATTGTTGCTTAGACAACAGTCCCTTCTAGATAGTGGACGTTCTCACTCCACTCTGAATTTATGTGGCTGCGATTCTGCCCAACATGTTCGGGTCGACGGCGCCACGGCGGGGTGCCACAGGTCGGTGTCCCTCTTTATGAGAGGGGCTTTACGGCAGCGTCCCCCTTGCACCCCGAGGGATCCGGCTTGGGACCTGCCCTTGCTGCCGGATGCCCTATCATCTCCTCCCTTCGAGCCCCTGGCCCAGGTGGGGCTTAGGTGGCTGCCCACAAAGGCAGCATTTCTGCTTGCCATAGCCTCAGGGAAGTGAGTCGGGGAGTTGCATGTCCTCTCCATAAACAATACATGCCCGAGGTGAGACTCTCAGGCGTTGCCCTTTGGGCAAATGTGGCATTCCCGCCCGGGGTCCTTCCACAAACTCACTTCAATCAGCCTGCCCAGCTGGCACGCTTTGACATTCAGGAGTACGGCACATCGAAGTTGCTATGCCCGGGGGGTGCCCAAAGGGCGTATATCAAGGCTACTGCCTGTATACGGCAGGAGGAGCAACTCTTGAGTTTGCCCTGGCGGCACTAAAGGAGGTTAGGCCCTCTAACCAGTGGCTTCCCCACTGGGTTGTCGATACCATCTCACAGGCTTACGGGGCCAGTGGCCGCCCCCCTGCCATCAGGCTGAGATGCCACTCTACAAGGAGCATCTCAACATATTGGGCTGCCCTGAGAGGGGTGCCCCTGGAGACCATCTGCGCCGCGGCGTCGTGGGCGTCTTCTGGCACATTCTCCAGTTGTCATCAGGTCAATGTCGCCACTCCCCATTCTTTGGGCGTGGTCCTTTTGCCGAGCTCCGCTGCTTCCAGTGGTGAGCAAGGGCTTGGATTCTTCATGACATTGTTGGTATAGGTCATCCAGTGCTAAAGCACCGCCTCTGGCGGTCAGTAGGGACGAAATAGAACGATAGTTACGGCTGTAACTACGGTTCTATGAGTCCCGGATGACCGCCAGAGTTCCCTGTCACTCAGAATTCTTGTGTGTTCGCGAGAAGATTCGGGGAACAGATCCTCTGACAATACCGGCTGATATAGCCGGTGTCACGTGGGTCACAGGTGACTTTGTTGTTATTGGTACTCGAGCTGCGCATGCGCGCGATGGACATATCCAGTGCTAAAGCACCGCCTCTGGCGGTCATCCGGGACTCATAGAACCGTAGTTACAGCCGTAACTATCGTTTTATGTCCTCTCCAAATGCTAATTATCACAGCTTGTAAACCACCAAGGTTTGACATTTAAAGCAACAGAACCTTATGGGAACGTTTTCTGCAATGATTCTGATGACTCAGGGAGGTTTTTTTTAAATAAAAATGTGTGAACAATCGCAATAAAGAGATAAAGTACTGATATTAAACAAGAAAATAAAGACTCATCTGTAAACCAATGAGAATAGTCTAAGAAAATAAGCCTTACTGTCCTTCTCTATGACCTCAGGTTTCTCCTGGGGGACATAATCATTTATTGTGCTCTGTTCCTACATGTATATGTGTCAAGAATACCACCAAATAAAAAGTCTATATCCCCAAACCACCTCGACTGGCTCATTTCAAATATTACCAGCTTTACCCATGATCTCATTCTATGAATCACTAACCCTGACTGTATTCTGCACAGGTGCGGATCAGAAAGACAATGAACTGACGGGTACATTGAGGATCAGCTTCCACTTCATCACAAAAAGCCTGTGAGACACCTGCATCCTCCAACACTGCACCAAACTGACCACCTGCTGATGTTACCCTCGCTAATGAACAACATTTGGAGATGCTTCATCAATTGGGGAAGCAACTCTTTCCAAAACCTAAGAAGGTTATCCGCCAATCCCTGCAGAGAACCATGGTTTCATAGAGAGAAATATTCTGGCTATAAACATCCAAAATGTATGGAATGATATGGTGCATGGCACAAACTTGCTCTATTAATAACTCACTAATAGATGAACAAAGAGTATGTACGTTTAGAAGTGTTTATTGATAACCAGAATGTTTGCAATCTAGCTTGCATTGAATTATCTAACTTTTGGGCTAAATTAAGTGTTTAGAATAAAGCTGAAAAGTGTGTACCAAGGTAAGTTTTGTACTATAAACACCTTAAGTAAGTAGACCTACTTTAGATATAAGCAGGAAGGGGACTGACTGTATATTTGAGCTTTTTATTTTGAAAAAAGGGTAAAAAAACGAACCTACTTAGTAGACTTAAAGCAGTGTTTTGTTATTAAATCTGCTCAGGACGACAACACCTGGGACCTGGGGTGGGAACGTCTAAAGTTTGGATTGAAAGAGTTGAAAGAGGAACTATTCACTCTCTCACACACACATAGACAAGGACAGATGCATTAACAAGGACATATACATGCACCCATCTTAACACACACACACACACACACACACACACACACACACACACACACACACACACACACACACACACACACACACACACACACACACACACACACACACACACACACACACACACACACACACACACACACACACACACACACACACACACACACACACACACACACACACACACACACAGACTGCAGGTCCGATGTGCATCCCAGAACTCCCATCTGTTGAACCAGCAGTCCAGGTTGGACTTAATGAGAAATAATGAGCCTTTACTAAATAACAACAGCTTGGAAGAATTTCACCTCCCCACATTTTATTAGAATAGCATCAGCATTACTTCCTTTTCCTAGATACAAAATCCATACAATTTCTTTATAACTGCCTTTTTTCATACGGTAAAATCATTGACATTTGGCATTTTGTTTTTAATCTCATTGTTACTGTATTTAAGGGAAATCAAACATTAAGTGAGTTCTGGCTGGATATAAACTAAGTTACCAAGAAATGTGTTGCCGTTCACTTTATATTGACAAAGGTAATCTTTCCATCATCTCCTTGATGAAGACATACAAATTCAAAGTACAGGCAGATTGATCACAATGGCCTCTTTAAATCAAGAGCACAAACCTGGAATGAAAGAAGCTCAAAGGGGAAACAAACCCCTTCCTTCAACATTTGACATTGTTCACTAATAAATCAGACCCCGAATGGAATTGCTAGGCCTCTAACAGCTGGCATAGCTGGCAGCAAAAACACTGAGAGTGTGTGTGTGTGTGTGTGTGTGTGTGTGTGTGTGTGTGTGTGTGTGTGTGTGTGTGTGTGTGTGTGTGTGTGTGTGTGTGTGTGTGTGTGTGTGTGTGTGTGTGTGTGTGTGTGTGTGTGTGTGTGTGTGTGTGTGTGTGTGTGTGTGTGTGTGTGTGTGTGTGTGTGTGTGTGTGTGTGTGTGTGTGTGTGTGTGTGTGTGTGTGTGTGTGTGTGTGTGTGTGTGTGTGTGTGTTTGTCTACAAGAGCATCAGGCATCAAGTCAGGGAATCCAACTGGCCTTGCACGATTTCAAGCTGAAAGAGAGGAGAAAATGTTGAGTGTATGCTTAAAAAGAAGTACACAAAAGAGACACACGTAGACACATTCATGGAGAATCAAGAAAAAATAGAAATAGGACAATAAAAGAATGAGTTCGACAGGAAGGCAGATGGATTTTGTCAGGCAATGTCTGTCAATCAGGATGAAATGCAACATGGAAGATAGGCGCTGACACAACACATTCTTACACACATTCGATCACACACACAAATAGCAGACCTTATTGTAGAAGTCAACCAGCTCCTGGTGGTTAAAATCCACAAAGACATTTTCTTGAACCTGAAAGATATGAAGAGAAAGAGAGGTAGGGTTAGACAGGAATAAGACTGTGCCAATAACTGAACAAATAAGAAAAAGAAAGATCAGAGAAGTACAAGGACGACGGAGAAGAGGATGAAAAGCAGCAATCAGAGCACATGCATAAGAGTAATGACCAAGGCATCTTCAGTTGGCTTTCTTGTGCTTTCTATATAAACCTTCATTAATTATTACTGCTCTCTGGCCAGTACTTACTATCCTCTAAGTCTTATTCCTTAAGAGTGTTTAAAAATACACTGAAGGCAAAGCCACTGTCCACATCTCATGGTAGGAAACCCATCTCTCTTTCTCCATTCGGTTTGGCTTTATTTAAAAAGAAGCGGACTGATGCATCACATGTAGAAAGATGGACAACATGTTTCAACACTGATATCAAAATAAACACATGCAGTAACTTTGCAAAGCATGTATGTAACCCACTTATGTGGATGTTGGGCATCTGACTTCAATCATCAAAGAAAAGTCCATTATATAATATGTACTGTAAGTATGTCAGGTTTAAAAAAGTGTAAAACAGGTACTTTCACCAATTCTGTATTTCTTTGTTTCCCAATCCTTTAAATGAAGGCCTAAACAAATTGAAAAACACCCAGATATGATTAAATAATGTATCTTTATCATTCAAATATAGCAAGATGTATTTCAAAAGAGTGAACAGAAAAATAGCGTTATGATAGACCGACATTGATAATTGTAACATTTACAACTTTAAACATTGAAATCACATTAGTAATACAACTATGAGAATATAATCCACCATGAAATCCTTTCTATTTGTTTTCATTATCGCTTCGTCCCCCTCCCCAATTAGCAACATTTCAATTATTTAGACAAATAGCATTATTTTATTCTTTTCAAATGTTTCATAGTTATCTTGATCATATTATTGTGAATGCCATGATAATTGTGTGAAGAAAAAACTGATATTGACTGACTTAGGGAAAAAATAGGGAAATATAGGAATAAAGAACCTCGTGTCTTGTGAAGCTTGGACCTGAAAAAAATAATTGTGAACACTGCTTCAATAACTTTAAGTGTCTTTCATCTGTTTTCATGCTGTGCAATATAGCTATTCATCTTTATGTGGATTCCATTAAGGTTCACCTGGGAGCCTTTTGTGATGTATCTCTCCACTCTGAAGACCGCAGAGTTGACTAACTATGGATTGAAGTAAGTTCTGCAGAAAGAATTAAGAAACTAAGGGCAACCATCACTGCGCTGTCTGCTATCATCATTATCATCACCCCATCACAAATGAAAGCTGAAGAAAAATTCACATCCATGAGTGGGAGTAATGGAGAGACACTTTATCACACCCATCAATGAGAAAATAGCCATAACATGTGAGATGTTTTCTCGGGTACAGAATGAGAAATCATGTAGCCGACTAGTGCACTCAGTGCTGTCTCGTTAAATGTTGATAATAACAGAGAACTGTGCACACCAGCTAGGAGGGCAACAGGGAACTAAGAAAGAACGAGGAAAAACCACAAAGAAAGAGATCTGTGCAGAAAGATATTAGAACAACATGTGCGTACACTCTCATTTAAAGCTCTCCTCCCAGCAGTTTGGTGCTCAGAGACCAAACTGCGCTTTGAGGCTTGAAGCTAACTGGCTGGCTGGTTGTGTGGGTGGATGGAGGCCATGTGTCACTTCAAATTAATGACAGAGATATTAATTGGAAGCAACGTTAAAAGTCAATAAAGGAGAGCGCAGAGGGGGAATGCTGTCTCTCGTCAACGCCACCAAACTGCAGCAGTGTCACATCACAAGGAGAATGTAGGACAGTGTTGAGTTTAGATACGGTAGAGGGAGCGCTGCGAGGACACGACAGGTAATAAAACAACTTATTAAAGTGTTGTTATCAAGTGAGACGCAATGTAAAGTAGTTCTACAGGGTGACAAATCATCCTCCGAGTAAACAAGGAAGATGTTAGGAAGTGATTTAATTTGAAATGCAAATTGGGCATGCAGTTAAATTAGTTGAATGATGAACACACCATGTGCTTCAGCACGGCACTGATCTAGGCGACTCTCCTGATCTTCACTGCAGCAAACACTAGTATAATGAGCAGAAACCAGCGCTGCATAAGCACTTCTCTGGGTTTATGGTCTTTAGTGAGCGCGGGTCACAGAAACAACACCCGTCGAGTTGGAAACAGGAATAAACAGTCGTCGGCAAACTGGGCTGTCTCCATTACTGTCTGACAGAGTTGAGACAGGGGGCAACAGGAAATGCAGTTTGAGGTTGTGTGAGATATGATGTCGATCAAAAAGTAAAGTACAATAAAGACAAAAACAAACTGTAACGCTTCCTGTCTGAATCACAGGGGCTGAGGATCAAAGTGTGTTCGTGCTTATGAGGATGTGAGATTGACAGAGTTTTCTGACTGTTCGAGAACTTCTAGGTACTGCCGGTATGTGTGTGTGTGCGCGTGTGTGTGTGTGTGTGTGTGTGTGTGTGTGTGTGTGTTTGGCCCATCCCATTGTTCCTCAGGGTTGACATTTTGCCAGGCAGTAACCCAACAAGGCGCTGACAGATCTAGGCTAACACTAATGGGGATAGGGTGCATCATCCTCATCATCACAGCCCTATACTTACACACACATACACATGGACACACACACACACACACACACACACACACACACACACACACACACACACACACACACACACACACACATCTTATCTGTCAAAATCCTGTGTGTCAGATACAGAAAACAGGATTAACCCGTAACGATAATCATGAGTTCACTTGCATCTGGTGTTCCATATGCACCACATGTAGGAGAGTATGTTATCATAATATAGGATACACACTAAGGGAGATCCAAAACATGAGGGGGAATAAACTAACATAGAAATCAAGGACATTTCCATAAAAGCATCCTGCCATGATATGGGAGTACAAATTATGTTGCAGCTCTCTGTCTTCTAGCCCTCGAAAAGGTGACCTGTACAATTCCCCAGAAGACCCTCTAAAGTCAGGGAGGAGTAATTGATACAAACGTATTTGCGGAAGTAAACAAAGACCCCTGTAAAATAATTACTTAAACGGACTGCAGTTTCGTTACAGATTTGAGAGTGACTTTCTGCATTACCTGTCGCAGACTACACTCACTGTAGTTTCAGGAGTACTCCATTTGAGTTAGACCTAGAAATTAAAAACAGTGGCCAGTCATGATTTTTTTGACAGACATTCTTGGTCTCCAGAAGATAAAGCCTTCTCTCTTTGAATTTTTGAAAACATTTGGTTTCCAGATTCCAAAGGTTATCGTGAAGAAAACTGAATACAAGATATAGAAATGATATCCAAGAGTAAAAATATGTTTAAAAGCTGCAATAAAGTAAACCAAATGTCCCTTTAAACAAATGGGTACAAAGCTGAAAAAGATGACTCTACCTAAAGCACAGAAAACAATTAATTTGGTGTTATCTATAGATGAATAACCTGAAACTGCTGCATTTATGATAAGGAGACATTTTCTATGGAATAAAGCTTTAAGAGGTTTCAGATCAATATATTTTAATTGATAAGAAAAACTAAATATTCAAAAAGAAATGATTTAAGCCCATCAAGTGGATAGTAGTGTCAGTTTATATAAGACCCCATGTGTACTACATCGAGCAGTAGTACTTTCATACCAATGGGAGTCTGTGTGAATCGGCCTGGGTGGACGGAAAAAGCCATTTCATCAATTATTTGCCACAGTGCAATAAAGAATAGCTTGAATTTGAATTACTTGGGAAAGCAGTGAATTTGTTTTGCTGAATGCTTCTCAGTAACTGCTTCTATCGAGTAAGAAATCTAAGAAAAGTTGACAAGGAATGGAGATTGATCAAATCACAGAGGGGTGAAATAGGTATGAGAGAGTAAAGCAAGACAGAGATGAGTAGAAAATGAACGACAGAGAATGAGAGCTAAAGACAAGAATGAAAAGTTGTGAGGACCCGAGGGAGCTTTCATAGAAACAGACGACCAAAAGCATCTCAAACATTAAACTGTAACAAATTCACTTACTGAAATATTTTGTATATTAAAGTTACATTTTTGTATATAATATAATACAAAAATGTAACTTCCAAACTTAATTTAACAATTACGCATTTTTTTAACTCATAAAGAGAGAAAAATAACACTGTGTGTGTGTGTGTGCGTGCGTGTGCGTGTGCGTGTGCGTGTGTGTGTGTGTGTGTGTGTGTGTGTGTGTGTGTGTGTGTGTGTGTGTGTGTGTGTGTGTGTGTGTGTGTGTGTGTTAAGATGGGTGCATGTATATGTCCTTGTTAATGCATCTGTCCTTGTCTATGTGTGTGTGAGAGAGTGAATAGTTCCTCTTTCCACTCTTTCAATCCAAACTTTAGACGTTCCCACCCCAGGTCCCAGGTGTTGTCGTCCTGAGCAGATTTAGTAACAACACACTGCTTTAAGTCTACTAAGTAGGTTCGTTTTTTTACCCTTTTTTCAAAATAAAAAAGTGACTTTTGAAAAATGTGACAGTGTTATTTGAAAACAAATGTTCAAGCTCAAATATACAGTCAGTCCCCTTCCTGCTTATATCTAAAGTAGGTCTACTTACTTAAGGTGTTTATAGTACAAAACTTACCTTGGTACACACTTTTCAGCTTTATTCTAAACACTTAATTTAGCCCAAAAGTTAGATAATTCAATGCAAGCTAGATTGCAAACATTCTGGTTATCAATAAACACTTCTAAACGTACATACTCTTTGTATGAGCAAGTTTGTGCCATGCACCATATCATATGCACGTGTGTGTGGGTGGAACTGTTGGTAGAAGCAACCATAAAATATGCATTGCAAAGTCCAGACAGGACAAGAAGTGATGCAAATCAATCTCAAGTGTCGACAACAAGTGTCGGTCACTCTTTTGCAATCTAGTCAAATGTCATGTGTGAAATATGGTGTGTGTCTCGGAGAAAGGTGAGAGGTTTCTGATTTATACTTTGTATGTGTATTGACACCATCTTGAAGATCAGCATTTGAGGGCTTGTGTAGAAGTCTTGTATCTCATTACATCCGATGACTCTGCTTCTTATTAGAGAACATCCTTATGGTTTTCTTTAGTGTCATTCAACAACTTTTATTTTATAGTTAATTCTGCTTGTTTGTATGGACATCATCTTTAGTCTTTCATTCATTTTCCCTCGTTTGTTTTTTTTCTGTAAAGTGCAATGTTTAAAAAGTCCATTACAGATATAATGTGCGTACCTGCTTGCATGCATGTATCAGATTATATGTTTTACTTGTTGCTGCTAACTAGTATTCATTTGTCAGAAACATCCTTGTAAGCCTTTTTAAAATAATATTTAGTTTTCCTTGTCCTGTTTTTTTTGTCACGTTTGAGCTGTATTAGACAAAGTTTATAACTCTGTAGAGTAATGATGATGAGCTAAACTCAGGCATATGCTGTTCATGGGAAGTGATCTTCCTGGTATGGGCCCTTGCTTTCTTGATGGCCAACAGAGTGCATTATAGGTAGACGTTGTGTTGTGTCGCAGTACATTTTGAGACAAGTTTAACTTCCTTTTCCTGCCTTGCTAAGACACTCTCTTTTTTGTGTCGGCTCCCCTGTTGGTTAGCTGACTGGTGCAGCGACCGGAACACCAAACCTGAACGTGGGAATTAAAGCCAGGTCCTGTCAGGGGTGGACACGTGTTTTCCTCTGAGCACTACCTCGTCGCTCAGTGGGAAACCCAGATTGTGTTATCTTATCCAGAAATGATGTCACATTCATACCTCAATTAGCAGGAGATAAAAACATGATTGCTGTGAAAAAAACAACCCAGAAGACTTCCAAGTTGTATTTATATTAACACAATTTTTTTTAGGGTTTAAGATTATCCGACACAAATACCATAAATGTTTTAATAAACGCGATGAATCCTCAGATATTGGCAGCATTTCAAATGCAAGTGATATTAATGCTAACACAATGATCACTTCTTTAATAAATAGCACAAATCGTTAGAACTAAAATGTCTAACTGTTCAGATTAAAAACATTATCGTTCTGCTTTTCTGCTCACACCATTGAATGGGCATGAAAAGAAAGGGTTGGTGTAATGTTGGCAGCACAGGGGCTCTGCAGAAAGAGGAGGTGTTACGTTGCACAGAAGCTCCTCTGTGACTTCGCTACATCTTCTGTGACTCCGAGCTCGTTGACAGTTCGTCCGATTGGAGCTCTCTGCCTTCGCTGCCTGTTGACTTTTGCCAGACAGAAAAAAATCCTGACAGTGAAAGACAAAGAAAAAGAGCTGCATGCACAGGAGGCTGAGCTGTCGGATTTTGGCAAACCTTTATCCCTTAACACAATCATAACAAATACCATATTACCTTACCTGGCTGCTTTACTGTAAATATACAGACACTCATCTTTCTTTAATTGGGTTTCATCACCACACATCCTGACAATTAATAATAAATAAACAACATCTAAAATCCTTGCTGTTACACTGTTATGTTGCCATGGGTACACACATCATTTCAAAAGCCTGATGACAGAGTGACTGCTGGCCTATCCTTTTATCTGGTCTATCAACTTCTCTGCATGCTCAACTGATTCTCTGTGTCTGTCTGTCTGTAAGCTTACAGCAACAATAATATAAGTGTCATTATGTTCAGTCGGTTAGCTTACAACACACACTTCTCTGCCAACCTGTCTGCCTGTCCTCCCTGTGTCTCTGTGCCTGCCTACATCACAAGCTTCCCTTGGCTGTCTGAGCGGCATTCTGCCATTTTGCTGAGGGATGATCAGCAGGGGTAGTTTTATGAGGAGGAAAAATTAGGGTGGGGGGGGGGGATGTCTGTCACTGGTCATGCATGCAGGTGACAGCACAAAACTGTTGCGTGGAAACATGGGGTAATATATTCAACAAAAAAGGTAATTAAGTGCAATATAGTGACATTAGATCACCAATAAACAATCTTGTTCACTCAGAAAGGAATTTAGATGAAAATATTTTTCACAACTCAACTGCTTAGTTTATTCTATATGCAAATTAAGCTAACAACCATGAGTAACCACACATCTGTATTTTACATACTTATTGAGACATCAAGCAAACTTTGGCAAATTCTTTTTTAAATAAAAGCTTGTGTGTGCTTGATGAAGCCAGTTGAGGTGGTTCGGGCACCTAGTTAGGATGCCACCTGGGCGCCTCCCTAGGGAGGTGTTCCAGGCACGTCCAGCTGGGAAGAGACCAAGGGGTAGACCTAGGACCAGGTGGAGGGATTATATCTCTTCGCTGGCCTGGGAGCGCCTTGGGATCCCCCAGTCAGAGCTGGTTGATGTCGCCAGGGAAAAGAAAGTTTGGGGCTCTCTGCTGGAACTGCTACCCCCGCGACCTGACCACGGATAAGCGGGAGAAGATGGATGGATGGTGTGCTTGATGATGCTTGCATTTGTTCTGCTGCATAGCTGTCTGTCACTACAATTAGTTACTCTGAGAGATGTAGCTGTGCTGTCAAAACACAAAAAGCCTTTTAATGTCTCAATACAGATTGTTTTCGTTCGCGTCAGTGCTACAGGTGTGCTGCCTCGTCTTTTATGTTGAATTGTCTCTGTCCATCTGTCTGTACCCTGTCAAGACGTTGTCTAGTGTATGGCCTCCATCAGGGACAGTTCAAAGGTTCATCTGAGAAGAACAATGGATATCTAATTGGCCTTAGCATTATGCTGACCTTAATTAATAGCTTTCTTCTCATTATGGCACACCAATCAAACTGAATGTAATGTGTTTCCCAACTACGTCTTGCAAACAAAAAGAGGATGGCATAACAAGGCAATTACAGTACTGTGACTATTGACCCACAGAACGTTCAAGATGACATGATCTATTAGAGTCAGTATTTCTCAAACTGGCACACTGCTGAGTGTATGTGTGTGTGTGTGTGTGTGTGTGTGTGTGTGTGTGTGTGTGTGTGTGTGTGTGTGTGTGTGTGTGTGTGTGTGTGTGTGTGTGTGTGTGTGTGTGTGTGTGTGTGTGTGCGTGCGTGCGTGCGTGCGTGCGTGCGTGTGTGTGTGTGTGTGTGTACAGAACAGCATTTGGACTGGATCAAGTGTAAACTGTGATGAACTAGTTGGTGTAATGAGACCTGCATCATTTTGAACCCTAAACATTGTGCAATTTAACTATGTCACAATACCAGAGATGAAGTGGTTGACTCCAATACTATTCCATGATTCCTCATACCAATTCAATACCACGGTATAAAAAACTAACAAAACAATAACCCCCTGTGCTTCAAATACAGACCTTTCTTACCTTTGAGTAGTGTTTTTGTAGGGAGTTTACGAGTTCTTAATTCCCTTTCTTACATCTTTTTCATATTGCTGCGGATCAAGTGTTTGGTTGAGCCAAAGAGAGAGAAAGAGAGAGCGAGTTAGACGCAATACTATATGCGCTACAGGTCGCATGGCCATACTTCTGTGCTTTAGAAACCGAAATTCAACATTTCTTATTTCCCTTCATATTTTAACGCATCAACAACATTGATCCTATACGGCATTTTCTTCAAATTATTCAGCAGCCAGTAGCTTCAGACAAAACAGTAATGTGTCAGTCAACAACAACAAAAATAAATGATTAGTTCACAAAAAAAGACATGTTTAAACTTCCCATGACCCCTTGAGCCTGGAACTGTTCAGAAGGAAAAAAACCTATAGGAGCCACATATGCATTGTGCATTGGTGCTGAAAGGGGGGCACCATGAGCGAGTCTCCACTTCCACGGCAGTGCCCTGCAGTCATCGCACACTGAGAGACAGAACTTCAAACCTTCAGCCATTCACTAAACAGCCTGTCGACTACAACAAACAGAAGCTGTCAAACACAAACACTGGAAACTGTCAGTCACTTCTGCTATTTATAACAGAATTCAGAATGTGCACACATGCAGGCCCACACAACCAGACACATGGACACATTCCCATTCTCCCAAATATATTAGGAAAAGAGAAGTTATTTTCCAAACCTCTATTATACTCGTGAAATTCAAGATGACATGATGGAAACCCTTCCTGTGCAGAAAGGGGCTTCCCAAACACATGTCATTCAGTTTGTGTCATTACCGTGACTTGGAGAAAACACCTGCAAATGAACAGAAGTGATTCATCCAATCAGTCTAAATTATATTTAGCCCTCTTAACTATGCTTCCTTTTTCAACAGGCCTTTTGATAACACTCATATAAACAGTGAAAACCACAGGGAGTAAATAATAGCAAAGAGGAGTGGAGTGTATGCTGCTACCCAAGAGAAGAGAGAGTGGGAACTTTGACAACAATCAAAAGAAAAACAATGCAGGCAAAACAATAAACAAACCGGCTTTTGCTTGGTGTTGTGGGGAGACAGGGCTGAGAGGAGGCAGCAGGTTCCAGGCCTGACAGGACGAACACACCGGGACACACACACACACACATCTATATTGCTCCCGCAAACACACACACTCGCAGTTCTGCTCGTGCACATATACTGTACACTCATCGGCATGTGTGTAGACAAGTATGCATGGGAAACAAAGCCGACCGACACAAACAATAATCAGACAGAAATGTGCGGTTATGCAGGCACACACACACACACACACACACACACACACACACACACACACACACACAGACACTTATTTACATCTGTTATGTGTATTATTAACTGGAAGTTATTTAGCAATAAACAATTCATTCGCATTTCAATTAAATTGCGAGATTTTTGGTTGTCCTTGTCAAGTTTTTTTTAATGTTTGCTTTTTATTTCAACTAGCTGTCCATTACTTTAAGTAAATTCTATATTTAAATGCCTAACATGCTCCATCACAATCACTGCGTCTGTGTCTCTTCCTGTTGAGGTGATTCGGTCCTGTCCCTCTCTCATCTTGTCTCCATCTCTTGTTGGCTAGATGCGTCACCCTCTCCTGATTTATTCCTTTTCTTTATCTCTGTAACTTCGCCTCGGTCCCTGTCTTTCCGTGCATTAAGTGACGCTTTGTTATAAACAGCCCATCAGTGAGCTGTCCATCCATAGCCAGGCTGTGGACTGACATTTATTAAGAGTCAGCTTTGCCTGCAGTCTCCCTGCCTCCCTCAGCCTCTCGACATGAATACAGAGAACCAATTAGAGGAGGAACAGGGCATATGTCTACATGCTCTGAGAGGATAGGCCACAAACACAAACAAACACCCTAACAGATATGGCAGACAGATGGAGCGATGGAAGGAGGAAGAGGGTAGAGGATAGAGTTTGAATATATCTCCTTAATAGTTGAGCTTCTGAAAAGAAGGTCCTTTAAGGAACACAACCAGTGAACTTCTTTGAAATGGGAACACTAAATGAGTGCTGTAGCAAAATGCAGAACACAAAAAACGTGTAATAAATAATGAACACCTTGATTCAAGAGATTAAGGCTGGAGCCACACGAGAACAGTAACAGTCGTATCCGCTACAGTTCTCCATAATATATACGGTTCGGCCACACGAGGCCGACAGGGAAACTCAGATAACGATAACGGGTCCCAAGGTGGGTAGATCTGCGGACGCAACGCTCTGGGGGGCCAAACGGCTCCGTGTCTACGCCCTATACGATCATTTCCTGATGACGCAATAGCCCCGCCTCTCCCCACCTCTCCTGCTCACCCCGTGTCACCCGCGTCATTGCTGATGTGTTTCGGCAACAACAACAACAGTTTTCCGAGTGTTTCGAGCCAGGTCCCGGTATGCCTATTGCGTGTGGACGGAAGACTTTTTTGATATCGAATTCGGTTCGTTTGCGTTACCGTTCCCGTGTGGCTCCAGCCTAAACCCTGGGACACAGAAACTGTCATTCAACAAAGATGAGGCTTGACCTTTTAAAACAGCAGGAGGTAGATACTGGGGCTAAACAAATAACATATTTGGTCGTGGGCTAGTAGGACAATGGCTATTTTGCCTATTGGTTTTGTCTCACATGGGTGAAGTCACCTGTGTCCTGTCTGTGCAGTTTTCGTGTATTTACTTGTTCATTATTTGTTTGTGTGCGTGTATTGTCCATCCACCTCCTCAATTAGAATCCACCACATCCTGTGTTGTGGTTGGGGACAATGGGAGCATACCTATACGCTCCCATTGTACCATACTACTCCCACATCCACCTCCTCAATCTTCACATGCTATGCAGCAAGACAAAGTGCAACAGTAATATGAGTGACACATATTTATGCTCATGATCTACATGTGAGGGATCCATTAATACATTAATAGCTGGGAGGAGACAGGAAGACAGGAAGAATTAATTTTGCCTTTCGTACACAAGTCTCCAATCTGGAGAAGTTCAATGTTGACTTAGACAGAACTTTTATTAACAGAGCTACAACGTTTGCATGCTAACGAGCATCTGGCAGTAGGCAGCACAGGAAGTTTACTCCGTGTACAAGGAGACCTGTTTAACAAAACATGCCACTCAGCTGTCATGTTATATTGCCCTCGACAAGAAAGAAAGTCTTTGTTATCGGCACCCAAGTGATTTCAAGTCATTTTAAAAGAAGTCCTAGGTTCATCTCCCTTGCAAAGTCTCCTTTCAGAGTCATATCTTAAGATATTAAAATGTTTCCGTGATCTACACACAGTAGAAACATTTTAATATCTTAAGATATGACTCTGAAAGGAGTACATACTTCCTCGTCCCTAGGGACTGGTTTGCGTGTTCTGTGATATACTAATGTTGTAATCTTGTGCTCATCTTAACTGCAAGTTGTCTGCATTTTTTACAAACGTGAGTTCTGTAGAAATTGTTAAATAAAATAACTTACTGTAAGTTCATACAGAATCGTTTACAAAGAAAGGACTGGTTATGTGGTACTGCCTAAGGAAAACAGTGAAAACAAGTACCATTTTGCTGACACTTTTATCCAAAGCGACTTACAATAAGTACAATAAACTATACAGATACAAACAGAACAACTAGAAAAATATAGGTATATTCGCTTAAAAATAAGCTAAACTATTGAAGTGCTAGTGAATTAATTTCAAATGGGCTAAACTCATTAAGTGCAGTGCTCAATATTTGTATAGTTTTTAACAGTTGGGAACTCAGTTTGCAACGATCGTTAAGTAGACTTTCTGCTTTACACACCACATGTGTACAACTGGTTTTATTCACGATCAATAGCAATGACAATAAATAAATAACTTTTATGTGACTTTTATGTATGTAAAATAGACATTTCGTCATAGGAGGAAAGCACTAATGACAATAATTACAGCTCCAGTTCATTAGAGCACAACATAGAGACCCTGACTAAATGTAATGCAGCAATGATTAATGCTCCTGGTTACACCTGTACACTTCAGTTTATGCCAAATGTCTGCTGGGAAAATGGTCTAAAGGCATAGAGTTTAGAAAGCATGATGAAAGGAGAAAAAGGGGGACAAAGGGTAAAAGAGAGACACACAGACAGGCCAGCGGTGCTGAGTCTGAGGGAACAACCTGGCCTCTGCTGGGGGTCATTTGTCAGATCATTAGGTTGCCCAGTTAATGAAATAATAGAATAAAAAAGAATCTCTCTGTACTGGCCAACACAGGCACTAAGTGTTCCTGTGTGGAGTGTCTGCTTTCACCCACCACTTACCAGCCCACACATACACCCCCCCCCCCCCCCCCCCCCACACACACACACACACACACACACACACACACACACACACACACACACACACACACACACACACACACACACACACACACACACACACACACACACACACACACACACACACACACACACACACACACACACACACACACACACACACACACACACACACCAATTCACAAACATACAAGTACTCCTTTTTTCTCCACTTCTGTCTTTCTATTGTACACATACACTCACACACACACTCACACACACAGAGCTGTTAGACTCTAGGTGGGCAAGGGTGGGATTTTCACACGCCTCGCTCCCCAGAGCCCATTCAGTACAGTAGGCAGCATAGCAGCAGGACACACACACAAAGCTGGGATTGTCTGCACCCAGTGGGCCAAGCACTCACTGAACTAGAATGACAGAAACACACTGAAGCATGGATGCAGATACGAGCACAGACTCACAACAGCATTGCGTGAACACACAAACACATTGCATATAGAGCCTTTTCACTGAGAGGCTGAGGCCTACAGAGCAAACTCTTTTTTAAGGCCCACAAATATGCACCAAGTCACTATCTGATCAACTTGATAACTCAATCAACTGATGGACTGAACCAAACAAAACTCCCAACCTCACTTTTTGGTAAGATGAGCACATGAGAGTGATCTGGGTTGGACTCAATAAAAGTGCAACAAGAAGCATGTAAATATTCTGTTTATCAAGCCACAAACAAGCTGTGCCGAGCTAAATGCCCTTTGATGCAAGTTCAGATGTTCCACTTTCCTGGCCCTCCTGTGGTGACATAAAATGATTTTAATTTGGCATTTTTAAGCAGTTAATTCATAAATAATTTCCATCTCCAAAAGGGACTTTACAGAAATAAACATTTGAATGGTACTTTTTGTCTTCTTTATAACATATTATTTTCTGCTTATTTTATTTTTGCAAAGCTGTAATACAAAACAGCAGTTGGCCTTTGAATTTTTTACCGGAAGCAAAGTCGAACTATGATGAAGTTCTAATCTACTAAATATACAAAAAGAGTCAACATCAGTAAAAGCAACCTGTCTTGGATTATTCACCGTAAATAGCCCAATGTCAACACTGATTACTCTCAACACGATGCAAGATTTAAGTGTAAGATGCAAAATGGAGGCACAAACCAGCAGGTTTGTTTTAAAGAGTTCAAATTGAGGTGATAAAACAGTTTTGGATTAACAAGTAAATGAATCATTAAATTAAAAAACAAAGCTACCTTCATTGGGTCTTGTGAGAAGTCTTATCAGAAGATCATCATTGGGTCGTCCAGATTATTGCATAATGACTTCCTTGGAAAGCAGAGCCAACCCTAAATTGACTTTAAGCATTTGCTTAAATTAGTCGCAGTTAGTATGTGTATGTAACACTAAGATAATTACAAACTGAAAGAGACATTTGTTAGCTACTGATGAGGCTATGGGTTTCCACTGGATATAGAAGGCATACAAAACACACCACCAAAATCAGCAGATAATATTTTCTCAGTGCTTTCACACTGCTGAAAATATTGTTATTCAGAATGAATGTCAGGCTAGAATGTGGCAAATCCCCATAAATCTGGTCTACATCTTGCAGGGTGCGTGCATTTGAGGCAGCATGGTAACATCTGTGCGAGTCAGGGGCCTCTCTGAGTTAGCTGACGATACTGGGACTACCGCACTACCGCCACATCCTTCAAGCTAGCCGCTTGCTGCTTAGCAGCCCTAACTTTAATGAAATGCTAGCATGAAATACAAAAACAATGCATGTACACACACAACCATATTTTATTTTTCTTGTGTGTCAGTGACTCTTCTGAACTTCTATGACAAATGCTCTATGAACAATTCTTCCCCTCTTTCTGTGTGATGCTCCCTCAAACTTCCCTCGAGTGAGACAGAGCCACATTATTATTCAACCACACGGGAATCTCTCCCTCTCTTCCAGAGGGAAATATGACAGCTCCTCAAGCCCTCTCCTCCCTCTCACTGTGGTCAGTGTCGTAGAGAAACAGAGTCTGGTCCTGATCAACTTTAGTCGGCACGTCTGCAATGCGTCATCCACCATATGCTGTGGTTGCTGGTTTCTCCATGGGCTCACTGTCTATACGCCCAGAGCAATATAAGATGGATATGTTTTTCTCCCATTGATTTGATGCATTGCCATTGGCTTAAGTCAATAGGTATTTGTGGTGCTGAATATTATGACAGAAATCAATCATTCCATCTTTCTGGCAGAAGTATTTAAACTTACAAAAACCAAACTAATAATGGTTCATATATCCCTCCTCAAGTATCAGCCAGGTTACATTACATTACAGATCCAGCCAACATTGCCATAAGCAGAGCAAAAGGCAGCAGGAAGAGACCACTACACAGCATGCCTAACAGAACAGTTTGTCAATTTTTAATAAGCAATATCTAGGGCAATTTCCTTATCTCTTAAAAGGACTCAGTGACACTTAGTGATGTTTGGCATCAATGACAATCCAAACTAACCAAAACACTTTATATAAAACTTATCTTATTCTGCATGTTCACATTTTCTGCTCAAGAGAAATACAATATACTGAAGCTAAATTCCTCTTTTGAAGGGGCATGATGCATGACAACTACTCATAATAAAGGAAATTCATGCAGCATTTTGGATGTGTGATTAAACCTCTCCATATGAGGCGGAGGAAGGAAGCTGTGCAAGTGATTAAGCTTTGACTACATCAAACTATTCCCCAAACCACCTATGTTTGACAATCTTAGTCTGACAAACTGGCACGGTTCAAGACTTTTTCATTTATATCTGAACTTGAAAACTTGTGACAAAAGCCACCAGAGAATCTTTGTATCCAGAACATCCTTACAGACTCATCTGAGACAAGGCTCAGACATCTTTTCTTCATCTTAAGAGGAAACCTAAGGTTCATGTAATATGAGCAGAGGAACGAATAGATTGTACTATTTTCAACTCTCTCCCACATCCCCTCAAACCTCCCACTCGTATTTCACACGATTTCACTTTACTTTCACTCGTGTCTTCCAAAAGAACATTCACATTTTAAGCTCCTACCGGTGTATTTCACTCAGTCATGCTGCTTAAAACCTGTGCTACTAAAAAAGCTGCGCACTGATGGGAAGTTGCTCTAGATAAGAAAATCAGCTCGATGCCAGTTTAACATGAGTGTAATCTCAACTTTCAGCATCAGGGAGTGTCTGTGGAAAGTAACGGAGATAACTGCAGAAGAGCCTGTCTGCAACTGACCTCCTTTGTCAACATTTATTCAACAAATGATCTAACAAATGACAAACTAGAGCATATGAATAAAGTACACAACATTGAATTCTGTGGGGAAAAGTCAAAGACGGAGCGAGTAGGAGGATGGGAAGAGAAAGAAGAGATGGGATAAGGAAGTGAGGACGAGGGACAAAGAGAGGAGCCTAAAGATGAGCAATTTTGAGAGTGAAGAAAGCGAGAGAAGTTAATCCATTTCATAGTCACCCACCACACCACCCTTCATATGTGGTCCGTGGGAGTGGCAGGGGCTGGGCTGGCCTAGATACATGCAAAATGAATAAAGCCATAATATCCTTTGATACAAGTCTTTGAAAACATGTTTAGCTCCGAGCAGCATCTGTTCCTACTTTTAATCTGGTTAGGGTGTTTCTCTAATTCCAGCCGAGTATTATCAACATCAGCAGGCGTTACGGATAGGAGGATGTGAAATGATCAATGGAATGCACTAATTTGGCAGAACATAATGTCAATAATCCCTTTTAATTCAATTTCTCCGAGTAGATATTTAACTCAGACACTTTGAGACGTATAAAGCAGCACCTGCGAATTAAATACAATACGAACACAACTATGATAAATAACAAATCAGATGAGTTGGGTGTATTTCTGGAAGAGTGGCGGGTTTGATAGTTGGCTCTCAACAATCTGTCCTATGTGGCCTATTTAGCTCAACAAATATTCAGCATCTGAAAACGACCAGACCTCAAAGTGTGTGCAGCCTCTCCCCACGCTCGTCATTACCATGTTTGTTTATCTACTGCTCGCTCCCTCAAAGGAACACGCAGCCTTGTTAAGGAGGGAGAAGAAAGCTTTAAAAGTGAAAATAAGGCATATTTCAGTCTGGTCCCAGGACGACGCACGGAACCGAGCTATTTCCATAATAGTAGCTTAACGGGAGTTAGCCGGCAGAGCGAGGGGCACGTCGCCCTCATTAAGGCACTCGCTCAGGAGCAGATTAGCGCTTCATTAACATACAGAGAGAAGCCGGGGAAATTACCACTCTCCATTTCACAGTCTAAAAGCCAGGCAAAGACCATAGTTAGAGATAAGTGGTGGGGAAAAGATGGACTCAATTTGGAAGAAAATAAAAATCGATGTATGGTATTAAAATTGCTATTAAGGCATCCCAAAATTGTCCGACTGAGGATGTGTGAGACAGAGTTACCTCTCTGTCCATCTGTGTTTCCTTCGGTTTTTATTAATCTCTCTGTCATTCTCTCTGCTGCTCAATATTTCAATCACTCTACTACATTCACACTGCCCCTTGCTTTTCAGAAAGAGGTCTGACTGAACTTCATTATATAAGTAAAAACAGAATGAGAGTGGTTGTCCTGGCCTTTTGTCTAATACCATAATTTGCACTATGCGCATCAACAAAGCCAGACTTCCTCCTCCTAATGAGCCTGGTGCTAGAGGCTGAGGAGAGGCTGAGGAGAGCCAGCGGGACGGTGCTGAACAATGAACTGGCTTCTAAAGAAGACAACCTACCGGCAGGTCATACTAAAGCTATAAATCCAAAAGTGTATTTATAATCAGCTCCCTAAACTACATCAAGAAAGAACTTCAGAAGATTTTCATCTAAACTATGAAACATGCTGGCTATTTTGTGGCAGCTGTAGCTCCTCTCTGTCCATTCAGATTCAAAAGTGAAAGATCAAGAAGCAAGTTCTGCAGGGCAGATTAATTAGCCGTTTCGCTGAAGCAAATGGGTTATTTTATTTTTTTCAGGACCAAAAACAAACAAAATCAAACAAATACCTCTGAAATAAACTGAGATTAAGGATTCTCAGGCTAATGCTCCAAATGCATGTGGATATTGTGCGGAAACAAATGCCTGTACTGTTAGTCTGCCCTTTACCTCTCCATGTCCTATTCTTTAGGTCAGAAATCCCTCTGAAGTTTAGATTTAGTGGCCCTAATTAGTGAAATTACCTGTCAAAGGAAGGTACAAAATATCCGACCTGATGGAAGGAAACTACCTGCAGAGGGACACTTCCACAAAGGCGTGAAATGAACTTTTCTAACGGCTAACTTTATCTTGTGACTTTTACACACTTCTGTCTAAATGTTTCTGACCCCAACTTCTCTAAATATTCTAACCTTTCTGAGATGTTTAATTGGGGACAGACCTGCCATTTCACTCGGCCCCATTAACATTTAGCATTTTTTTTTTATTTAGGAGGTTTTAACTTTTTATGCTTATAGCTGTATCCTGCATAATCCTTATGCGAACGGTAACAAAGAAGTATACCTATGTTGCCCTTTGCCCGGATCCAATTAGTAAAACAGCCTGCTCTGGGAATCGGACATACTAAAAAAAAACTGGAAAAACCTATACATTACCTTTCTTCCTCTTCTGTGGCCGCCTGCTGTTATTAAATAATGTAATTTCCCACCTGGTCAGCAAGACATTTTCCTTTTTTTCCCTCTTTATGCTATCGACACCTTGTCTTTCTCTTTCATGGGCTCTTGTGGTGAAGCTGATTATCTAAAGGTTGGGGGGATTATTATTACCCACATTCTCTGAGCTGACTTTGGCCAGGAGGCACTCAGACTGAACAATGTGCTCCAGGCTAATGAGCTGTGCTTCATCGTGTAAAGAAGAGAATATGTGTCCAGCCTCTGTGAACTCACGCTTACGGAAGTCACATTAACCCTGCAGCCGACTCATCGTAAACTGACAATCTCTCAAGTCCCAATTTTATCTTTTTCCCCCTGACGGAAATGTTTCCCTTGAAACAGATTTAGCTTAAGCCTAAACTAAGAGGAAAGGTCAGACATGAGATAAAAGCAAAGAGGTGAGTGTATAGCTTTACGTGAAAGAACTGTGATAAACCCTCTCTAATAGCAAGTTCACTCTCTGAATGGATGTTATAACTAGCTCAAGGAACAATTGCAATTATTATAAACTAATTTATCCACTAACATAACATGTTAATTCCAATGTATTAATGTAAGAAGTAAATAAAAGTGAAACAAGTATAGAAAGATTTGGAGAATGCTATACTGCTGCAGACAAACCCTTATGTTCATCAGAGTGATTTCAAATGCAATGACCTGGGAAGTTACAAACAACTTTCTCCTGAATAATAGTCTGATTTCCCCTGAGAATATTTCATCATTTATTTATTTTAATCAAATATGCCCCCTTATTTTAAAAGTTTGGTTTTGGAATTCAAAAACGAAATTAACTCAAAGTTAGTTCCTTTGGTATTTTGGATAATTTGTTAAAATGTTAAGCAGATTTCTAAAAGGAAGCAATACTGTAACCCGTGGGAGTTCAAATAAATGTAATTCCTACTCAGACACCAACAATGTTTAATTGACACACACAAACTGTATGGGGGTTAAACTCTTGGCGGGAGGTGGTACTTCTTGCAAAACTTAGCAAATACATTAGAAGAGTGGAATGATTTGCTATAAATAAAAATGTAAAATAAGCCTGTTATTATAAATTGTGACACATTCTACACAAACTGTGAGTCAATAATTAAATACTGCTCTCGTACTACCCTCCTCTCCTTAAACACCTGTAGGCTGTAGATAGGATTAGATATTAAATTAAGCATACAGACAGGACCATTACTGGCGGAGGGAACACTCAATTACAGCTTAATGAGCTCAACCTGGGCTGAGGTTCAGTCACATGTGAAACAATCCCCTCTGCTATACCTCAGGTGTCAGAATCAGCCACTGAGCTGTAAATTGAGGTGGAGGCAGGAAATCACGCTGACTTTTGACCCTAATGTGTTAGATGAAAGGAGCAGTTGGACTTTTTCGGTAATATATTTGGGTTATCGATCATTGACTTTCATCTCTTCAACCAAGAAGGAAGAGAAGGGTTTAAGTGCTGAGCATCTAGGTTTTAAGAACAGATACAAAATGAAGAAATTGTTTCTTATACAACTTGTACCAGATCAAGATATTGCTATATAAACTTATATTGGAAACACAATATTCTTCTGATAAAAACTGTAATAACAATCCAACAATCATACCAAGCTTTAAATAAACAAATATGTCCTTAATTCAGACCAACCCACATTACAAACATAATAACATTTTAATAATAACAGTAGCCATAATACCTGAATGCTAATATAAAGCATTGCATTCCTGAAATAAAATCAGACCCTGCAAACATCACTGAACTCATCCCAATGCAGTAGCCTAGTTTCCTTTCTCTCTTTCAACATCTCACAGAGGGGAAAAACTGATATGAGAGCATTGATTGTACTTTATCCTTGAAGTGTGAAAAGTAAACGAAGCCCAAGCAAAGAGGGGGGGAAAGAAGAGGAAGAAAGCATCAGGTGTCATCCAGATTCCACAGCTATCCTTCAGTCTTTCATGACCAAATCAAAACATACCCAGTGTGTCTCGTCTCCATTGTCAGCCCCTTTACTGCCCCCCCCTGCCCCGGCTGCTCCATCCATCCATCAGCCGTGTTTTTCTAACCTGAAAGCATACAGGCTCATACAGAAATATACAAAACACACCAGGCCTTTCCATTTAACACACACACACACACACACCTGCATGCTCACACACACACCCACCCACACATGGTAACACAAAGAACCATCCTCACCGCCTTTAACCCTTCCTGTCTCCACACTCAAGTCGTGATAGCCTCCAAGATGTGAGAGGCAGTACAGACGTAGCCTCTGCCGAGCCTCCTGAAACATTAGAGTTGTTTTTAAGCCACACTTTCACTATCTCAGGTCAAATGCTTTCTGGCAACGGAAGTTCATCATCTCGCACACTTTGGAAAGGCCTTTGAAAGGTTTTTCCGATGTTTTAAATTGAGGTTGCATGCTGTCTCTCTCAAAAATGGATGACTTCTCTTTTAAGTGCCTTCGTGAGAATGGAATTACAAGCTGAACTCTGACATTTACAGGGGGGTGCCATCTAAGTGGTGCCTGCGTTAATAATAAACTCTCGCCCATGTTACAGGTATGCCTCAGACTAAAACCTAATTTGGGATATTCAAGATAACTTTGAGAGTTTTAAAACTGTATGAGCAACACGGCCGGTGGCAGGACTAAAATATGCCTTTGGATCAAATAAACTGAGAAACAAACCTTTTAAAACGTGGCATGTACGTTTGCGTGTGTGTGCATGCGTGTGTGTGCATGCGTGTGCGTGTGTGGGCAACGGTCTCCCTTTGAGGGCTTCTCCACTCCCTGCTGTGACTAAAAGGATTGTGGGTATTTTTTACGTAATGGCAGAGAGTAAACTTCGTTAGGAGTCAATGCCAAAAGGCAGAGGAGGTTTTTCTCACGGCCTCACCATCCATACGACACTTTCCTCCCCTTTTTCTCCCTCCTCCTCACTAGCCTATCTCTTCATTCGGCTCTTGACACCGATGTGTTTTTTTTAGAGGCTTCAGAGCCTGCGTGTCTTATCGAGGTTTCCCAGGTCTACAGGCAAGGCTGAGGAGAAGCTACTGTCAACCCCACTCACAGCTATCAGCCCCGTGACAGTCACAATGAGGCTGACACGCATACAGATGCACTTTCACCCACATGCACACAGTTTTATCAACCCCCAAAAAAAGTCTGGTTTAGAAGACCCGTTTCATACAGAGTTTCAGCAGGAAGCAAAATGTTGCTTAATGGACATAATTGTAAAAATGCTTTATGAAAACTGAAAAGTATTTAGAGACTGGGTGAAGCCTTCAACTAGCTGACAGCTTATTTTAATAAGATGCTGAACACATCTAAATCTTATCCAGTCAGAAAGGCAATGCAAATTAAGTGCAGTGCTAAGGTGATATTGATGTGATTTTAAGGCAGAAATAATGATAGTGTTGTGGTTTGCTTTTTGCTATCTTGAGTGTGCTTTTGTTTTTCACAGTAACAGCAAAATCATAATATGTATGTCGATCACCAACTGTTTAAAATCCATCCATCATCAACTGGTTTCCCTGCTGTCACACATCAGCCGACTGTAATATATCAATCTTAGACAAATTGAGATATTGTTTATTGTTAAAGCAAGGTCAAAAATGTGCAATGAGTCACATCTTGAGACAAAAAAAAACATTCCGGCAAATGTAATGTCAGAATGAGGGAGAGACTAATCAAGCGATAGGCGACATGAAACAACATGCAGAAGGTTTAGCTCTTTGTCTATTGTTCTCTCAGGTTCCCAGCCTGCAGGTGTGGTTAGCAAGCAACTTGAATAAGCCCCATTGTTTTATTTGATGACCAAGGAAAAACAAGCAGATACAATCTGAAATAACTTACAGGCTTTGAAATCAAATACCGTCGCAAAACCACATAGACGTGTGTTTGTTTGCATTTGTGTGTCTGTGGAGGCAGTGTGAGTTGGAACGAGGAAAAGCAGTGTGTGCCAAAGCTTGACGGGGAAACACATTTCCACATATTAAAATGACTACACCCAAATGAGCTTCAGTTAGCAGAAGGCAACCAAAAGTGTGCAGGCATGCCAGAAAGATCAGCCAGGGTCATCAATCTATATCTTACTGGCAGGAAAGTTTCCTGGCTGAGAGTTAGTCACTAACTTTAATTAAAGTTAGCAAGATGCGTTAAATCATTAGAGACTATGTAAGACTTTAAGTAATGTTATAAGCGTTACTCTTCCCCTTGGGGAAATGTGTCCTCTTCATTTGACCCATCCTAACTAATAAGAAGCAGCAGGCACTTTCAGCAATACCAAGTGACCAACTTCATTTCCTTGATCAAGGGCAACAGCAGGAGTCTTCCCAATATATAACATTTTGGGTCGGAGGGGGAAAAGCGTGGCCAAAGAAATAACATGCAGTTGCAGGGGGAACAAGATTGGTTCCAAAAAATGGAGTTCAAAAGGTCATGGAGTCTTTCACACTTGTCTTCCTCTATTTGTCTTGCTTTTGCTTCATTCATACGGCATGATCCAAAAGCTCATGAGTCTTTTCTTCATGCTCCTTTTATACTGAATATTATAGATCGTGTTCAAAATAGAAATATCAAAAAGCAAACTTTATTTCTTTGCGATTACTTCTCCGACGTAAATGAAAATCCACTGTACCCGAGATGAGAAAAATATAGCCTCGGTGAACCTTTGTTTTCAGTGGATTTGTTTCACAGCTGTGGGCAAAGTTAAATCCCAGCTGTTTTACATTACTCAGTGTCCAGCTGTCCTGACACAGGCAACAGGATGGGATTGACATCACCTGCAGAATGCATTTATTTACAGGAATACAATATGTTGGGATGTTTTTGTATAAAGGTGCGGAACAGTAATATCATCTGTATACGGGATATGTGTGTTTTCCTGCTTTGTTGTGCGTTTACACTTACATTATGTGTATGATGGGGCCAAAGCCTCTGAAACATTGAGGCAGAAGACGCCTACATAAACAAGTGGGTTCTGACACTTGTGCTAGACCAAGAACAATGCGGATTATCTCTCTACACCCACCACAACTGGCATGTTCTGGCCTATCTGACAAGCTGTCATCTCCAGCATTGTTCTCTCTCTGCTTCTGCATAGTAACAAATACGCACCAAATGTTTGTGTCGGAGAAGAGCACAGATTTAAGAAAAATATGTCACATTGCAGTACATAATGTCTGCCTTTGGCAACATATGAACAACCAATGTGCTGAATGTGTACTCAATATATTTGGAGATGCATTTGTAGTGAATCTACACACCTACACTGGTTTAAAATATTGAATTTAGAGCTCGATGCCTCATCGGCATTATTCGATATCTTCAATGGTAGTGCTTCACCACCATTCAAAACAAATGTAAAATTGTGTTGCTAATGTTTAAAGATATGTTGGTTGTTTTTCATTGTGAAAACTGATAATTGTTGAAACCTTTAAGTTGTTGAACAGCCATCAAGTCTCAGATGGGAACAAGTTTAAGGTTTTTCAAGGTTTGTTGAAAATATGGGGGAAAAAATATATCACTGATGGGACTACAGCTGCTAGGGTGTGTATTCATTTGTTTGCATGTGATTAGTGAACAACATGAATGCGTGTGTGTGTGTGTGTGTGTGTGTGTGTGTGTGTGTGTGTGTGTGTGTGTGTGTGTGTGTGTGTGTGTGTGTGTGTGTGTGTGTGTGTGTGTGTGTGTGTGTGTGTGTGTGTGTGTGTGTGTGTGTGTGTGTGTGTGTGTGTGTGTGTGTGTGTGTGTGTGTGTGTGTGTGTGTGTGTGTGTGTGTGTGTGTGTGTGTGTGTGTGTGTGTGTGTGTGTGTGTGTGTGTGTGTGTGTGTGTGTGCGTGGCATCATTAGACGAAGGTCAGTGTGACACCAGCAAAGTTACTTCATAAATAATGTAAAACAATACAGGAATTAGACTTTGTAATTATACTTTACCACGGCGCTATGGGTGCAGTTTGCATTTGTGTACGTGTGTGCATTACATGCGTGTCTATGTGTGTAGGCGTTTGTATAATCTCTAATTAGCTCCAAGAGAAAACCAGTGGCGATTTACGTGTTGCATTAGTCATAACTGGGGACGAAGAATGTAGCGCAGGGCTCGGAATGCTTCCATTGGTTAGAATGTGTGTGTGTGTGTGTGTGTGTGTGTGTGTGTGTGTGTGTGTGTGTGTGTGTGTGTGTGTGTGTGTGTGTGTGTGTGTGTGTGTGTGTGTGTGTGTGTGTGTGTGTGTGTGTGTGTGTGTGTGTGTGTGTGTGTGTGTGTGTGTGTGTGTGTGTGTGTGTGTGTGTGTGTGTGTGTGTGTGTGTGTGTGTGTGTGTGTGTGTGTGTGTGTGTGTGTGTGTGTGTGTGAACAAATTCAAAAAATTAAAATGAGGAAAGAAGAGATAAATCTGGACAATAAAAGAAAAACAACATTTCATTTAGAAATATGCAAGCTCACAGGCTTTACACTTTATTTGTATGAATGAGCACGAATGAATGGCTCATGTTTATAAAGTGTCTGGCATTGTGAGTGTGCGTGAGTGTTGCTCTTTTTATCATATTCATTCCTCAGCTTGGTCACAGTTTACCCGAGCACTTCCAATCTGAGCCTCAAACAGCTCATGGTATTTGGCTGCTACTCTAATGACATTTAGCGCTGACCAATAGGGACGGCATGTCATTCCAATTAGAAGCAACACTCCCCGGTATGGCAAGCTGTTAAGACAAACCTCTGCTCCTCCCTGCAAATTTGGGGATGAATTATTGAAAAGGGCAAAGCTGAGCACCTTGATGAGGTTGGCACATTTGGATAGCTGAATGGTCAAACTGACACAGCTTGAGGAAAGAGGAGAAAGGCCACTGCTATCTCAGCAGCTCAGAGCAGAGCTAGCTTTGTGTGGAAGCTGGGTCTTATCACGCAACCTTCTGGGCTTTCATCCAGCTCCCCACGAACACAACTGATGTGACAGAAGTTAACATAGTGCAAGTTCTAACAGCATGTCCAACAACTGTGCCCTGGGTAGTCATTTATCAAATACAGAAATGAAAGATTTTGGTGTACTGAATGCAAAATGTGAGCCCAGGGTCAGTGAGAGAGAAGCTTAAAGCAGATGAAAATCTTCTGGGGACGTCAGCAAACTTCAGGCCTCTTTAAATAAAGTAGCACATTTAAAAATGTTCAATAGGAAAGAGAAAAGGATAAAAAATATGGTTTTGTAGTTGTGTTTGACCATGATCACACACACAACTTTAATAGGGCGGAAATAATTGAACATTTTCCACAGTCATCTTCTATTGAAACCTCACTACAACATTATCTAGTCTGTGGTTATTCAATGGGTAAAATATGAGTGACATTAAACTGCAGAATAAAAATATGAAAAGCACTTACCTTTTAAATTGCAAATGAATCCTCACAAAATTAGCATGGTTGTATTAATGTGGTACTCATTCACTTAATGTGGTACTCAGAAAGAAGCAGCATTATTGCATTAAGATAAACAATTAGCTTAATCCATTATGACTGATCAATTGTGCTGGAAAAGAGAACTCAATGATGCGACATGAAATGATATGATGTCTTTATAAACAGTTCGGTGTCACTTCACACAATATGATTTTGGCTCTTGATATACTGAAACGGTGGCCAATAAAACCAAAGTACTACTTTAAAGAAATGTCATCTGTGCCGTTGTGAAAGCACAGGCAATCAATTGTGCATTAGTGTATCGAATAGTTGTATTTCTTTGTTTCAGTAACAGACATCAACTATGCACGATATTCAAACCATTCTTGCATGTGTTTCTTGATTAATTGTATGGATATTTTCAACCACACCTAGTGCCATTGGGACATTTACTAAAATGATTAAATGGAGCTGATTAAAATCTAATTTACATTTTCCTTTTTGTTACAAAACTTTCATAGTATTTAATTGACAGCTAAATGGAAATACAACCAAGGAGACACCCAGATAACTACACTGTTTAATGCTGTTGAAGTTCATGAATAAACCTCTTTCATGTGGGAGGGCGTGTGTTGGAGAAATAAAGAGTGTGTTAGCTGTCCCTGACTGTTGAGTGAAGCCACTGATGACAGAACAGTGGCACTGGGTTTTTTTGTTGTATTCCCCAGGCCCCTGACCCACCTAATTGGTTTCCAGTGTTTAAAAGAGAAACCATCAAAGACGCGACTGACAGTTAGTCTGATTTCACTTTCGGATTCAGTGTCTATTATTTATAACTGACAAGAAAACTTTCTGAAATACACTCTTGAATATACAGACACGAATCCAGACCTGTATGCACACAGATGTTTTCTATAGAGGAGCACTTTTAGGTGATCACATATGCACACTTGTGTTTATTCTGTACACACACACACACACACACACACACACACACACACACACACACACACACACACACACACACACACACACACACACACACACACACACACACACACACACACACACACACACACACACACACACACACACACACACACACACACACACACACACACACACACACACTTTGAGAAAGTAAAAGAGATGGACAGTGTGTGTTTGCATGTGTATGAGTTTCAAAAAGAGACAGACAGATCCCGTGTGTGAATGTGTGTGTGTGTGTGTGTGTGTGTGTGTGTGTGTGTGTGTGTGTGTGTGTGTGTGTGTGTGTGTGTGTGTGTGTGTGTGTGTGTGTGTGTGTGTGTGTGTGTGTGTGTGTGTGTGTGTGTGTGTGTGTGTGTGTGTGTGTGTGTGTGTGTGTGTGTGTGTGTGTGTGTGTGTGTGTGTGTGTGTGTGTGTGTGTGTGTGTGTGTGTGTGTGTGTGTGTGTGTGTGTGTGTGTGTGTGGATGTTCAAAGCCTTCGTATCTTGCCTCTGCACAGACTCTGCAGAACTGTTCTGACAGTGCAGAAGTACAAACACTGATACAAGTTCTGTGGGAGTTTTTGCTCCAAACAATGCAGAAAAAGGCTCATGCTAGTGATCAAAGTTGTAGAATAACCAAGGGAACATCACTGCCTTATCCTAGCCATTAAAAATAGGCTCATTAATTATTGTTAAACTTTGTTGTGCACAGAAATATATGTCAAACACATAATGGACTTGGAGGCTCAAATGTTAAATATAAATCAGGCAAGTGTTAAACACAACGCCTAACAATCACGTTTCCAGCTCCACAAATAGGCCAACCTTCAAGAACTCCTCACAAAGCTAAACAAACAGCCTCTTTCACATCAATATGTCAGTTAACGTCTGAAGAACGAACTGAAACCACAACAAACAAGGAGCTTTTCCTTCCTTCCACGCGTGAATCTGCAGCCATCTCTAATCCCCTAAACAGTGTTTTGACCAAACACATTTCTTCATCACCACCCAGATAATCTCTGCCTACCTGCCCTGCGTTGCCATTGAGACAACACCAAATATTGAGTCTGGCTCTTTTTTCTTCTTGCTTTATAGGCCTCCATCTCAAATCAGGAGAAAACCTGGCTCCACCCACACATGTTCAGCTACACACTACAAAGATTGTACGCACACACACTCACACTCTTTTATCCCAGGCTATGTTTTTCTCTTTATGGTGCCAATCAAACATTCATAACAACTTGCTTTTGGACTTTCAAAAGCAACATCTTTCTCTAACTGCCTGTCTGTTTGCTGGAAAGAATCACAATGAGTTTTGTCAATATCGCACGTCAACTTCTCTTTCATTTTCCCCATTTCTTTACTACTGAGATAGTGCTTCAAGCGATAAAGCCTGCTGCTATTATTAGCAGTGTAATAGAGGGCTGTGGCTGTGAGGATCTGACAAGGAGATGATAACAAAAGTGCTTACTCCTCCGTTCTCCCCGCGCTCCTCCTATATCATTTAGAACACAGTCGCAGTGCAGCAACAGATCATGACTGGCTAATGGCCTGAGAATATTACTCCTGCCACAGTAAGCAACACTTAGCATTACTCAATGTGTACAGACATTAAAGTGAACATTATGACATTTTAGAATGTATATGTTATCCCACGGCCGTAACAGGCTCCAATAAATATTTCTGATCGTGCACAACAGCCATATGCCAAATTAATAAGAGAAATTAAGAAATAGTCAGATTTGCCCTCAGGATGGCTCTTCCTATTATGGAGCTGCTTTGTTTGAGATTTCATAGTGGTTTTGGCAGATTCATCCAAAACATGTATCTGTACTCCCAGAAAATGCCCCAGGGTGCTATACCAGACACATTAATCATACACCCTGAATTATTATCTTTAGAAAAGCTAGATGGTGTCACCAGGTGACATCATAAAGTGCAGTATAAGTTCAGCCAGATCAGAATTTCAGGGAGTTTTTTCTTTTTGTCCAAACATAGACTGGATTCTGTTTGAACAGAGGTCTAACATGTAGGATTCAACTGAGAGGAGATCCTTCTTAAAGGGGACCTATCATGCAAAATGCCTTTTGTGATGTCTTTTATACATAAATATGTGTCCCCGGTGCGTCGGGGAACTCACGCAGCGTCAGAAAATAAAACCCTCTCTCTTTTCCTCCGTACCCAAATCTTTTAAAAACAGGGGTACAACGAGTGGATACAGATTTGCTGCCGATCTGACGTAAAATCGGCAGCGGACCCACAGAAGATTGCCATCAGAAACAATGCCTGACGTATTTTGGACGTAATCTCGTCTTTGTTTACATTAGCAAGCCTCGCTAACACTCAGAGCTAACCTGTACTGGAGAGCACGTGTGTTTAAAAAGCAGGAAATAAAAAAAGGAACTCACCTTGTGATAAACCTGCAAGAGAAAAAGCATTTGAGCTCCATACTGTTTCAGAAATAATCTTTGATGTGGTTTAGAACAGGATGGCGTTTTCTCACAGCAGAATTGAACTTTATCTCCGGTAGAATTCTGATCAGGCATTAGCTCCGCCTCCTCTTCTTTCTTTTTTAAAGCTAAGAACCCAAAATCCGCGTTTCTCTAACAGGGCTGCAAAAGAGGGGTATGAGCAGTATGAGGCATGGCTACAATGGGTGAACTGTTTGGTATTTTAAGCAAAAAACTTCACAGACATGTTTTGTATAGGTATGGCCCTACAATATATGTTTCCAATATAGCATAATAGGTCCACTTAAAAGGAAAATTACACTTTTATACATCAGTATCTGGTGTGACCACCATTTGCCTCACGCAGTCGTATACACCAGATACATCTCCTTCGCATAGAGTTGATCAGGTTGTTGATTGTGGCCTGTGGAATGTTGGTCCACTCCTCTTCAATGGCTGTGCGAAGTTGCTGGATATTGGCAGGAACTGGAACACGCTGTCGTATACGCCGATCCAGAGCATCCCAAACATGCTCAATGGGTGACATGTCCGGTGAGTATGCTGGCCATGCAAGAACTGGGATGTTTTCAGCCTCCAGGAATTGTGTACAGATCCTTGCAACATGGGGCCTGCATTATCATGCTGCAACATGAGGTGATGGTCGTGGATGAATGGCACAACAATGGGCCTCAGGATCTCGTCACGGTATCTCTGTGCATTCACAATGCCATCAATAAAATGCACCTGTGTTCGTCGTCCATAACATACGCCTGCCCATACCATAACCCCACCACCACCATGGGCCACTCGATTCACAACATTGACATCAGAAAACCGCTCACCCACAAAACGCCACACAGGCTGTCTGCCATCTGCCCTGAACAGTGAAAACCGGGATTCATCCGTGAAGAGAACACCTCTCCAACGTGCCAGACGCCATCGAATGTGAGCAGTTGCCCACTCAAGTGAGGACGACGAGCATGCAGATGAGCTTCCCTGAGACGGTTTCTGACAATTTGTGCAGAAATTCTTTGGTTATGCAAACCGATTGTTGCAGCAGCTGTCCGAGTGGCTGGTCTCAGACGATCTTGGAGGTGAACATGCCGGATGTGGAGGTCCTGGGCTGGTGTGGTTACACGTAGTCTGCGGTTGTGAGGCCGGTTGGATGTACTGCCAAATTCTCTGAAACGCCTTTGGAGACGGCTTATGGTAGAGAAATGAACATTCAATTCACGGGAAACAGCTCTGGTGGACATTCCTGCTGTCAGCATACCAATTGCACGCTCCCTCAAAACTTGCGACATCTGTGACATTGTGCTGTGTGATAAAACTGAACATTTTAGAGTGGCCTTTTATTGTGGCCAGCCTAAGGCACACCTGTGCAATAATCATGCTGTCTAATCAGCATCTAGATATGCCACACCTGTGAGGTGTCAACCATTCTTTGAGTTGACCTTTGAAGCTATTGAGAGTGGGACAATCCCGTATCTCAGTTGGGAGGCTATTCCACAACGAGCTGACTTTAATGGAAAGGACATTTTGTCCAAAAGTGGTCCGTTTGCGGTGGACTTCACAGTCTCCTCTGGTTTCTGACCTAGTGCAGCGTCCAGTGTGTTTTTTGTGGATGAATTCCCCTAAGGGAGGGGGGGCCAGTTCATGTAAACATTTATAAATAAAGCACATACTTTTAAAAGACTTAAAATTGTCAAAACTCAAGAAATTGTGTTTTTCAAGGATGGTACAGTGGTGGTATGAATATGGCTTTCTGTCAAACACCTTGATAGCTCTCTTGTACAGCTGTTCTATGGGTTTCAGGTTTGTGGCACAAGCAAAAAAAAACAGTTTGTAAAACAGTATTCAATGTGGGATAGAATCATACAGTGGAGGTATGACTTTGCAGCATTGACAGTTAAGAAGAGTCTAATTTGTTTAAAGGTCCCATGACATGGCCATTTCTACTGATCATAATTCCATTGTTGAGGTCTACTAGAATAGATTTACATTGTTCAATGTTCCAAACTCACATTGGTTTCTCATACAGCATCTCTGTATAGTATGTGTATTCACTCTGTCCTTAACGGCTTGTTGGAGCTCCTGCCCCCCCCTCCCTGTGCTCTGATTGGTCAGCTCGCCCACTCTATTCTGATGCGTCCACCACCGTTACAGCGGAACATCAGTGATTATGTGTTACAATGGCGTTAGCAACCAGAAAATGACACCAATAATGACAAACAGATGAGAATGCTGCGTGGGGTCTGGGTCCCGTGTTGGCGGGACGTTGCGGGGCTCGCTGCTGCGGACAGTGTGAGCTGGATTACTGGGGTCGTTTCCTGGTTGCTGAGTGGGGTCTGCGAGACAGCAAGACATCGCGAAACTCACCTGAACTCAGCCTGAGCACACACACAAACTCACAGCCTGGCCGAAGGTGATTGTCAAGTGCCAAAATAAACTATCCAATATATTAGATGTTTAATTACTTTGTCATACTTAATATTTATCTGTTGATACCCCCAACGTTTTTTCTTATTCAAATGAAGACCTTAACTTAAAGTATTCTTTAATGTTTGAATAAAGCCTTATTAGTTTGTCTGTTTTGCACATCCTCCTATTAATATCTATGGACGTCCTGCACTAAACTGTTTTATTGTAGAGATCACTACAGTATCTTCTTGATATTTTCTATTCTATATTTCTATCATTGACCTTCTACTTCCCCCCTATTTTGTATGTAGGCTACTCTTAATATTTAAATGATTTCATCAAATATAACATATTCAATACAAAAATGCAATAACTTGCTTTAACCACTAGGTGGTTCGGGTTAAAAAAACTGTCAAGTTTACAGTATTAACACAATAAATTATACTTTCCAGTATAATTTCCAGTTTAGTTTATGATGGATTTATTTTGTTATCCACACATGTATTGTTTTGATATTTGTAACACCAAACATGACCCAATGGTCTAGTTAATAAAACATAATCATATCAAATATAATATTAATATTAACTTTATTGTGAAATTAAAACAGAACGGTAAAGAAAAATACAGTTTAATTGCTGATATATTTATGATCCACGTCACGTATTCAGTTTAGGCGGCAGTTCTTTCAGTTTTCCAAAGGTCTTCTAATCAGGGCTCTATAAATAGAGAACTACGGCAGATGTGTAATATTTAATGCAGCCGAACCGTGTATTACAATGCCGTTATGTGGTGACTTTCAAGGAGAAAAGCAAGCACACTGGGAATAAAGTATTATTTTTTTTAATGTTTCACATTGCATAAACACCATATCCCAACGTGCATTGCAGCTAAAACATCCAATCACCGAGCTTCAACGATAGCTGAGGATTACGGGTAGATCGATGTTTTATCAAAACCTCTGAAAAATGTGTCTCAAGGTAGGGGGATTTGGCACAGTTGACCAAAACACACTGTTTTCTGTTCGATAAGTAAGACTTAAACCAATGTATCGAAACTGCCAAAAATGTTAAATGAGTCAGCTTTGTAAGGAGCACTTGGTGGTCAACTGTGTCAAATGCCTTCCTGAGATCAAGGAAGATAGCACCTACATACAGTATGGGCTCGTGTCCAACATACATTTAACCTTTTCCACAAAGACACAGTTAGCTGTCTCAGTGGAGTGGTGAGCACGAAAACCAAACTGCATTGGGTGGAGTGGAGCGAAACCTTTGTCTAAATGTTTGGCGATTAGTTTTGACACCCATCTCTCAACTATCTTAGAGACACAGGGGAGGATGCTGATAGGTCTATAATTGGACATCATTGCCTTATTCCCAGATTTAAAGATCGGTGTCACTGTGGCCACCTTCCAGGATGATGGAACTTCCTTTGTGCTGATAGATTGACTCACTAGCATAGTAATTGGTTTTATTAGACCGTCGATATGTGTCTTTATAAAGTTGGTGTCTAAATCATATGCATCCCTAGCCTTAGAACCTCTTAACCCTTTCAACCAACAATGCCAAACTATCTCTGGTGCCAGATCATCAATTATGAATAATTACTTTTCTTTAAAGGTTTTGGAGATCACACAGAAAATGTGAAAAAGCAAGACGTCATTTTGGCCTCAGAGAAACTATAATTCATGGACCAATCAATTAATCAATATAAATAAATAACCATTGAAGAATAAGTTATACAGTATGCTTTTCTTTTCTCATTCAAATACAGTTGGCTACCCCTTAAGGTAAGATCATGTAATGACTTATTTGTAGCCATGTGGCCGCCTTCCCAGACCTTATCAATAAGAGAAAACTACAAAACAACACCCAAGTTATATAAACCTGGAATTGCTTTTTAAGGACCAAAATGCAATGTACTGCAAAACACACACACATGAAGCTGGAAACCCACACACAAAAGAAGAAAAGTAGTACAGCAGAGGAGAAACAGAATGAGCAGTAACCAATTAACATCTCAGCGGATACCCTGGGTCCAATCCCAGAATATGTGTGAAAAGCTACCGCTGAGAATGGGTGCGAGATTTCTCTCTTGTGAACATAGAAAAACACCCCAGAAACAGGATAAGACCAAAGATAACATGCTTATCCGTATAGGCTGATGCTGTATTAGGATTATTTTACTGAAAGTGTGCCTATTCTTGTTCTTGGATGAGAGTCAATCACTGCCTCCACATGCATCTCTGTGTTCTTTTACTGAATTGAATCTGACAACTGCAGAAGAAAGACAAAGTAAATTACCAGGGGTGTATGTATATGAAGCACTACGGGCCACTCTGAAAAGCCTTTGGAACCAAAAAGAACTGTGTGTGTGAGTGTGTGCGTGCGTGTGTGTGCATTGTGTCTAGCAATCTCTAGCGTGTGTGTTCTGCCAAGCCTAAGAAAGTGACATATCAGAGTGGCTTCCTGTATCTATAATTCATAGCGCAGGCTCTAAACAAAGACCAGAGTGTTCGGCTCCCATCAGACGAGCTGCAGGGGAACGGCACTGTTGCTAAAGCTGCAAACAAAATGCAGCAGAGAAGCTAGGACCTGGAGCTAATGGGAGGTATTACAGACTGTGATAGTTGGTAAAAGCACACAGTCTGACGGATACATGTGAAATAAGGAATATTATTTTCATCTCCGTCTTTTTTCTCTCTCCACCCTGATGGATTTTCTCTGACCTACATTATCAGGAAACAGACAGGCAGACATGTAAACAGGTCGGAATATGACTCACTGTGCTGTCTACACTTTAACAAAAGCTTTTTCAACACTCTCACACGTTCTTTTGTAGTGATAGACACCTGTAATCATCCCACACTCACCACGAGGACAATAATGCAAGATGTACAAACTCCAATCATTTCCGAGAGAAAGATGTAAGATTTAAAGCGTCTAGTCTTCTACTTGTGCGTAAGCTTGACAAATTAGTCATATGCTCATCTCAACTAAAGATAGCATTTTTCTTTCATAAATAAAGTGGGGTGATTGTCAAAAATACTTTCACTTTAGTGGAATTGACAGAGATGACTGTGTAATAAAAAATGTGGATCAACATTAAAAAGAAATACCTATTATTATCATTCTTTATATATAAACAGTCTCATTATTCAAGTCATTATTTAGATACTATTTTCTTTATTTCCCATCATAATTGTTGAGTCAGTTGATTTAGAGACACAAACATTTGGTGATTAAAAAATCTGGTATTAAGCCAACAAACATGTATTTTTATCGATTATTCTGTATCTGTGCTGAGATGATGATAAATGTCATGGAGTCAGCAAACTGCCTTATCAACATCAGTAACACAATACAGTAATACAGTATCTTCCTAAGGTTGGCTAGCATAAGCCATTATTGGTTCATGGTTACACCAGACAAAATAAAGCTGCATCAGCGAGGCCCTGAGTGTACTGCTTGAATAAGAGCAAAGGGTGTATTTATTACTTTTTAGATTTCAGCTTTCAACTGGAACTCTGAAGATAAGTGCGAGTCATTTGTCAATCAAAAACCTGATTCTATGGTGTAGTATCTATGGGTGCTTTTGGACTGTATCTTTAAAAAGCAGAGATTAGTTTTTAGTTAACTCAACTTTAGTTCTGGGAAAGTGTGAAGGCATTTGTACTATTTATTGATTATTTACTGACTAAATATGAAGTTATTAATTCATTTTAAATACAGATAATTATAACAATAATTTCAGTTGCTTTGCCAAAATCTTTATAAAGATACTGAATGTTTTGGGTATGTGTTAACCAGAAAATAAGTCCTTTGAAACACTTTTAAAATAATGCAGCTATAATAATGAATAAATAATGAAGCTGCTGTTCTTAATGTTGACACCATATTTCAGTTTCAGTAGCATTTCACAGGCCATCACGTATTATACACTTGATAACTCAATAGGACATACTGTTGCTTCTATTTATTCAGTGTATTGAGATGTTTTGACGGCTCCACAGGGCCTTTCAGTTTCAATACCTCCATTATTGGCGGGACATGTGCTGTAATTAAAACGTTACATATTGTTAGAAGCAGGTGACTGGTGCTCTGAACACAAATTGTCGTGGGCTTTAGCTATCAATTTGATGCTTTCTCTAATTATCACAGAGAAAGATGAGCCAGGCATATGAGGTGGGGGGTTGATTTCATAAAGATGTAAAGGAAAAAAAGAGTGGAGACATACAGTGAAGAGAGGTGTGTTGAATATTGAAAAAAGATAATGACACTAAGAAATTGTATAGACATGGCAATGATGGAGGGGGAAAAGTGGCCTTTTATGACTAATGGATGGGTAATTTCTTATCCATTCATATGGACCCTATGACTCATCCTTTAGAGCAGCCAAAAATAGCTTTCTCACCAACTGCACACACAGTATGTTCTCGTTCAATCGTTTAAACTCAAACACTGTGCAACAATCAGAGGATGTGCAGCATAAGGTAGGAGAGTGTTGGAAGTTGGGAGTTTCATAGTGCACAATAAATAACATGTAAATGTGTTCCAAAGAAACAGGATTAACTTTAATACATGGTTTGGAATCGAAAAACATCCCGATGGCTTCATGTTAGCATAAGAGGCCTGAGAGCTTACATGAGCTATAACTGCATTGTACTGTATCTGTAATGTAAGACGGTTAACAATGTATCATCCACTTGGCTCGACCTGTAAGAAGGTTGTTTGTCATACAGATGCTGTAACAAAGGTCCCTTGCAAGAGTCATACCAGTGTTGTTGTTGTTGGTGTTGTTGTTGTTGTTGTTGTTGTTGTTGTTGTTGTTGTTGTTGTTGTTGCGCTTATATATCAAGAAAACAATTGTTCCGCAAGGATGCCAAACTACAGGGATGTACTGATGTTCAACAATAATCAAGCTGTTACAAGGAAATCAGGAGGGAAGGTATACAGAGAGGCGCTGTCCAATCGAGAAAATTATCTGCCCAGAAAATAATATAGAAACACAGGAAGAACAAGATAAATATCAAACTATATACTGGGATAAGCAGAGTAAAATCTATTTGAATGTGTTCTTCTGTAAATTGTAAAAATGTTTATTTTGAATACAATGTGCATGCCTTTTTATAATAGTGTTTACTTTGCTGGAGCAACGTGAATGTCCCTTTGTGGGACGAATAAAGGAATTCTGATTCTGATTAGGTTTAAAATCATGGTGCACAGTGTATTCTTGCTAAATGGACCATGACTAAGGTAAAATAAATATCTGCAAATAGCCCGGTGCTTTCACATTGTTTGTTAACACCTCCCACACTTCCTAGATGGAGGGTGCAAACATTGAAAGGAGACAAATGACATTAAGCACCTAAAAATTGCCGAACCCTGAATTGGAACGACTAAAGCTGGCAGTTTTTCCGTGGGCAGACGGAGCTCTGCCTCTGCGGACTATTTATCCAAAGCTTACTGTTTACAAGACTTTCAGCTCAACCCTCCAGCTTTTCAACTCGTGAATTTAGGCCATGCCCACACCAATGAGAATACATCTGAAAATCCACTAAACACGTAAATCAGGTTCCTGGCATACTGGCCAACAGAGTCATTTTCCAACAGCTTGCTATCCTCATTGAGAAATCAGAACAATACGAAGAAATATCTTCAAAACGTCCGCCTGCCTTAAACGCGGGTACTTTCGGCTACTTATTGACTTAATGATCACAGAAAGGGGTTGGCAAACCTATTCAAATATGTGTGTTTTCCCATTCCCAACTGCAAAATGGGGCATCTCTTATTCAATTGATCCAACCTGGGGAGACGAAGAAAATGTAAGATGCTGGTGGGTGTTTGGTACCGTCACTTCATCAACTTGTGTCAACCAATAAGAAAAAGGGAGTCAAAAATGTAAACTTACACCAAAGCCCTGATCAAACATTTCCTTAAATTCCTGCCTGGGTTTCATTCAAACCCAAAATAAATCGTTGTGTTTAAGAGCGTCTAAATCATAACGCTTGATGCAGCAAAGCCAGGGAGAATGGGGACACCTAACGTCTCCAGCGCCAATATAAACAACCCAAGGAGCACGGGCAGGCTGTGAGCCATAACAAGATGATTATATCCATGGCAGCCAGTTACCGTCGCATGATAAACACAAAGAGGAAGGGGCCATGTCAGGTACCAAGCCCATAAACTGTCTATTATCCATCAGAGCAATGGGAAATGATGGGCTAGCTGAGGAGCTGATATCTGTTTTGCATTCCAATCTTAGTTATCAAGTTTTACAAATCAAAGCTACTTCCAAACTTCACGTTCACCTCTGAATCTGCTTACTGCAATGTGATTCTGAGAAAGCATCTGAAAAAGCTGTGTCAAACCTTAATCTTCTAAATGTGTGTGGGGTGGCTTTACTAAGAACTGAAGCTAGCCAACATCGAGGAGTGTGAGCCTTAACTAACCATCGCCGTGCCAGGATCTAGGATAAGTGGCACTCAACCCCTTCAGCCAAGGGCTCAATTTTGAAACAGTATGCATTTTAATGTATTAGGTTGGCACAGGGTTGTAGTAGTAGTGTGTGTGTGTGTGTGTGTGTGTGTGTGTGTGTGTGTGTGTGTGTGTGTGTGTGTGTGTGTGTGTGTGTGTGTGTGTGTGTGTGTGTGTGTGTGTGTGTGTGTGTGTGTGTGTGTGTGTGTGTGTGTGTGTGTGTGTGTGTGTGTGTGTGTGTGTGTGTGTGTGTGTGTGTGTGTGTGTGTGTGTGTGTGTGTGTGTGTGTGTGTGTGTGTGTGTGTGTGTGTGTGTGTGTGTGTGTGTGTGTGTGTGTGTGTGTGTGTGTGTGTGTGTGTGTCCTGTTTCTTAGTCAGTCCAGTCTGATGGTAATTGAGATGTGTGTGGACATGGGTCCTGGAGGTCCCGTGTGAAGGGTCTTGTGGTGTCTGGGTTCAACCAGCTGAACCACTGCCACGGTGTGTCGGATATACTCAGTATCAATGAGGTCAAGAGGAAAAGGCCCCTCTTTAAATACACTATTGAGAACTTTGTTCATGTTGTTTGTTTGCCATCACTATAACTTTGCCCATGATACTTTCGACATGCTGTACAATGTCGTTTTGTTGATTTCTCAACATACTAAACTCTGACTTTTTTACAAAATACTGTGCTTTGATATTTGACTTATTGATTACTTTTAGTATGTTGAGTTTTGCAAAGAGACATGGTATAGTTTGCAAAAAACGAAATGTTTCTGATGATTTAGATTTACAGTACTACAGTAAGTTGTCTCTTTTCGACAAACTCTACTCTACTACTACTATGGGGACATTTTTGGGGACATTTTTGACAAACTGGCGTGTTTCTGCATGTTTTGACATACAGTAGTATACTCTGTCGTTTTTTGTTAATTTGATATTCTAAACTATGTTTTTCTATTCATATTTTCAACACACTATACTTTGTCTTCTTCATACTGTACTATAGTATTATTTTGTACTTATAATTGGGACATACAGTACCGTACAGTATAATGCCCTTCTACTGATGGTTTCTACAAACAATGATTCTTTGTTCTGATATTTCTGACATGCTATACTACGACTACTTTTTTAACATAAAATACTATCACTATTTATTTCCATCAAACTATACTATTTCTTTTTCAGTTTTTTTTACATGAAATAATTTACCCTTGTTTTTCCTGATATTGTCAACTAATATTTATTTGTATTTATTTATGACATATTACACTGTGTCATCTATGGTGTTTTATTTTCTAGATACTGCACTATCACTATTTTTCAACGTACTATATACTATGTCCTTTTTCTTTTATTGTGAACTTATAAAATCACAATAAAATAATAAAGTTACTATGACTATTTTTGACATTCTATATAGTATGTCGTTTTTGTTCAGATAAATTCGACAAACAATACTTTGTTAATTCTGATATTTCCACACGTTAAACTTATTTCAGATCATTTGCGACAAACTTTACTATGTTGTGTTTTCAGATGTGTTCACATACCGTATTAGGTTTCAGTTTCTGATGCTATCATCACACTATATACGATTTTTTTAAATACTATAGCCTACCTATACTAATTTCAACAAACAATATTATGTTTTTTTCTGAACTGTTGACATACTATGCCCTTTTCTCTGATCATTTATAATATTTTCGATTGATTATACCATTTTCAGATTCTTTAAAAATACTTTACAATGTCTATTTTTGACATACTTGACTATGATGTTTGTTTTTGATGAAATGAAGTGTGTGTGTGTGTGTGTGTGTGTGTGTGTGTGTGTGTGTGTGTGTGTGTGTGTGTGTGTGTGTGTGTGTGTGTGTGTGTGTGTGTGTGTGTGTGTGTGTGTGTGTGTGTGTGTGTGTGTGTGTAAATGAGAGAGAGAGAGAGAGAGAGAGAGAGAGAGAGAGAGACGAGTAACGGCTGCTATTCACAACTGTAAGGCTTGACGATTGCCAAGGCAGCCGGCCTGTGCTCCCATGGTATGTAGACACTGTCGCTCTCATGCACAAGGAGAGGAAGGGGGGGGGACAGAAGTGAGTGTGTGAGAGAATGTAAAAGGAAAAGGCCAGGGATAGTTGGGAGAGTTTACAGGAGACAACCTCAGCAGCAGCTCCAATAAGGAAAAAACATTTCATCACAAACCGAGAACACAAAGCCAGACATAAATACGGTGTCATCAACAAACACAGTGTGGTCATGATAGAAAACAATGATGTTTTCATTTCTTTGCAGGTCTTTTCAGTTCATGCCAGAACACAAAGTCAATTCTCGGTTGAAAACTAAGATGGAGTTGTCTCATTTACTTGAAAACAACATTATGTAATTATTTTACCTAAACAAAAAAGGTTGTACAATCTCCCGGGATAAGAGAATAAGGTATGGCAATATGAAAATGTTATTTTTCTTTACGATGTCCTACAGCTGCTCTGCCTTGACACACATACAAAAAAGCTTTACTCATTGCTAAATTAACGCTAGCCGCTGATGTAAGCTAGTTAGCTGTCAGCTAATTAAGCCGTGCTGCCAGGACTGTAGGACTGGAGCAGGAAGTTCAGGCAAAGGAACCAGATTAATAATATTAGCTGGCTTGCTATATCTTATATGGTGGTCATATTCCAACTTATTAACACAACAGCATAAGTGAATTGTACTCTGAAAGGGAAGGGGCCATTTACCATTTACTATATAATGTTGGTTTAAATATCTATTTAAATCATAATTATAAACAAAACCTAACAAAACCCGGCCTTAAACCGATGCGGCACGTAGACCGATCCTTAGATCATTTTCTGAAGCAATACTTTACCTTTCAACAAAACAGTCAAACACCAGTGTAGCATCAAAGAGGTTTGTTGTTCAGTAATTCTCTGGTGACAAGTTGTTGATACAGGCGGAGGAAGCGCTCTGTGCCCTATCAATGCATGTCGGATAAAAACAGTGCCAGGCTCCAACCCACTTATTATAATCATTATATCAAGGAATGGAAGAAGTCTAAAGCTCATATCCTTTCATTGCCATTATTTCCGATAGCGGAAGGCAAGCAGACTGTTGTCACATGAAATTCAGAAAACAAAAGAACACTTCAATAATAAGACCTGGGCATGATGTGTTAATACATCTGCATTACTACAAATATTTGTCATTAGAATAAGAAAAAACTGCCTATTTCCCTCATGTATGCCTATCAGCCAACTTTCACTGGAATGAATGGGTGTGATTTGGCTCTGTGCTTCTGCAATCAGTGCGTCTTGTTTAAAACGGAAAGAGATTTCTCACCCCTGCATAGTTCAGCCGAGAGGCAGAGCAGCCTCTCTAAAATAAACTCGGAAAAACTGAAAGAAAAAACACACATTCACATCTGAAAATATCAGTGTTAAGCACTCTTTCACCATCGCTCCAGGCTAAGGCAAAATGGCACCGCATTATCAGGGGATTAATGATTATTTTACAAACTGAGTGTGAAACAAAGCAGGCTGAATATCCAACAGGAGTGGGAGATGTGCGAATACAAGAGGGATGTTAAATCAATGAGATTTAAATGAGAGTTGCTGTTGGAATTGCAGGGTTGATGGCTTCTCTATCTGTGTGTCAACCATGTACCGTGGATGTGCTGAACAACATCCAAAGATCCCCAAATCCCCCAGGCGCCTTTTGAGAGGCAAAAGAATCTGGGAACACGACTGGCTGAAGAAAACAGGAGTGGAGGTTAGGGGATGTGGGGGGTGGGGTGCAAAAGGGAGATATAGAATGTGTAATAGAGAGAGAGAATCAATGGGTACCTCCAGAGAAAATAAAAGCCATGACATCATCGTATGGCAAGAAGCAGGGAGTGGGGTGGCGAGGAGTAGGGGGGGGAGAGAGGGAGAGACGAGGGCACCCACAGTCACCCATTCTGCCTCTCGGGGCCCATCCTCTGGAATGGATAAGAGCTGAACAATGCGCTCTCAATGAATGGGATCCCAAATCCCACAGGAGAAAAACAAATCACCAGCGGGAAAGGGGGAGGGCGAGGGAGGGGTGGAGAAAGAGACAGAGGGAGATGGAGATGGAGAGAGAAAGGGAGAGACTTTAAAAAGATGTGCACACAAAGCAACAAAGCATCTTGGGACATGTAGAGCAAGGCAAGTAGAGATTGAGACAAAGCTGCCTTTGTCCCCCCCTGACTGGTGGGTGGCTTGGTGCGAAGGATTTGAACTTGGCAGCATTTACATTGGAGCTCTCCAATATATTGATTGGGCCATGTAATCCCTCCGATGATCAATGAAAAGGTTGGATCAACTCTGGGTGTGTTGTTTGCTTTACATGACAAGAGCATGTGGGAGGCAGGAACAGGGCTTTACGTAACTCGTCAGGGGAGCTTTGAGAGTTGTGTTCAAAGTTTGGCCTGCTGCTCGAGATGCCGGTTGGAAGGAGACGTGTGAGGCAGGGAGGGATGTTCAGGGACCCTCTGATCACAGCACCTCCTCGCAAAAGTCAAGAAGGGATGTTTAATTGCATTCCTCATCACCCCATGCTAATAAATAAAGTCACAGCCTTCACTTGGAGGGATTAATTTGTGTGCGACAGTGTGTTCATGTCTGTGTGTTTTCATGCAAGTGTGTGTTCTTTGAAACAAAGAGCTTCCATTCCTCGGTGATAGCAGCACTGGTGCTGTAAGCCAGAACAGAGAAAATAAATTAGAATCACACAAAGAAAAGCCTTTCATGTCTGATGCTTTGATAACGAAAACAAGCAGGTTCTCACAAACTAGAGTACGTTGGCTTATAATTTGGAGATAGCTGGGGACAACTTGACACAAAGATTTCAAACAGCAAATGGAAGATTCGCTCATGAATAAGACACAAATAAAAAGGAAAGAAGGGAAGAATTGCAACATTTATTTTTGGATTAAAAAAAAGAAGCAGTGCAATGTTGAAAAAGAATAATGCAACTGTGATAGAGTCAAAGACTCGCGCCTATAGACTCTGATCTGGCAGAAATATGATCTTTCTGACAATTCAGAAGCACTTGTGTATGAATGAGCCCAATTAACAGCAGGGCTTCTACGATACTTACAGACACCCATACTCGGAGAAATCTGAACCAAGATACAGCTGGGACTATTATTTGTCTCTTAATTATTCCGCATTTTACTGAAAGATTACTGAAATACTTTGGCATCATGAAAAGTGAGGGTAGTAAAATTATTTTCTTGTTTCAGTGGCTACAAGAAATTGACAAACTACTGGTGCAGTGTAATTATTTGGCTGCAATTCAAATGCAGTCTTGCTTACTTATACGTTTATTTTAATTGAAAAAGTAGAGACGGCACAATAGGGAGACCCAACATTATTATTTTTATTTTATTTTACCTTTATTTAACCAGGATAGGTCTCCTTGAGATTAAAAATCTCTTTTTCAAGAGAGTCCTGGCCCAAGAATGGTAACAGCACAGTTTCAGACAGTTTTACAGTTACAGACAATTAAAAAACACACAATCACAACACAGTCATACACCAAGTTTAGCCAAAGCATTTACAGACAGCGGCCTGCTTCAAGGTCAGTTAAAGTTGCTTTGAGTGTGTTTAATGAGACCAGCTCTCTGAGTTTCAGCTCAGTTTGAAGCAGGTTCCAAGCTTGAGGGGCAGCGTAACTGAGCGCCCCTTTCCCAAGTTCAGTACGGACCTTTGGTGCAGTTAAAAGGAAAAAGTTCTCGGAGCGAAGCCGATAAGATCCTGTGCATTTTCTATTTATGTACATCCTTAGATAAGGGGGAAGAGCACCAAGAATAGCCTTATATATAAGGATGTGCCAATGTTTCAGTCTACGCGTGGTCAGGGAAGACCATCCAACATGAGTGTATAGATTGCAGTGGTGCGTCAAGGATTTGAGGTTTGTGATGAATCTCAGTGCACCGTGGTAGACGGTGTCCAGCGAGTGAAGACACTGAGAAGATGCATTCATACAAACCACATCTCCATAATCCAGCACAGACAGAAAGGTTGCAGACACTAGTCTCTTTTTGGCCTCGTAGGAAAAACAAGACTTGTTTCTAAAGAAAAAACCTTTTTTTTTAAATTGTATTCTTAATTTTTTCAAGAATTCCACAATGTGTGGTTTAAAAGAAATCGATTTGTCAATTATAATTCCAAGATACTTATAATTCCAAGATACTTATACATTCACTAAAACTCAAGGGTACAAGTCTCCAGAAATAGCCTGGAGCAAAACACTGCATCTCTACAAGCTGAGAGGTGCTTAGAGAGACAGCATAACCGCTAACCTTCATGTTAAGGGTTGGAGTTTTTTTTTTACATTAACTTAATCAATACATTAAACAAATCTAAGGATGTTTTTTTTGTCCGGTTAACAGCCTTAAACCACAACATCTTCTGTTAGAAAAGCATAGAAAAGCATAATCAACATGTCTACAAAGTCAATCTCATGTTAATGGTCAACAGCTTCACTGTCCTATCAAGGACATTCAGGACTTCCTCTTGGAGAAACCTGTTGTTGCTCACAAATTGCGATTGAATTCTTAAGGGCCATGGGAGAAACACAAGAAAAATCTATTGGGGATTTTGTCTTGAAGCTGCGTTCAGTTCATTTTTCCCTTTTGTGGATTGAAACTCAAAAGAAGTTTGCTTTATCAATTCACATCAAGTCTGTCCGAAGCTACCAGTAAAACATCCTTTGAAGTCGGGCCCAGCATGTGGAAGCTACATTTGCTCACTAGCTCTTACCCTGTGTCTGCCTGGCGTACCCACAATAAATATTGAAATCTGCGGTGGCTGCCTTGAAACTTAATGGATGTTCTGTATTATAGAGGTCACCCTACGGCGGTCGGCGGAGCAGTGGCTCGTTCCAACGCCACGGGACTGAGACACAGAAAGAGAGAGAGACACCATGACTGGCAAGGGACTGCAACTCTTACTCATCAATGCAACATTCAGTGTGTCAACTTGCATATTATTAATAAAAAAGAATGTGAATACTGTGGAATAGAGAGATCTAAAACAATGGTGATAGAGCAGGGGTTCTCAAAGTGCGGCCCGCAGGCCAATGGCGGCCCTCGGAAATGTTTCTGGCGGCCCGCGATAGTTAATGTGACACGCTGAAATGCATGCGTTATATTTTAATCCTCCATGGTTGTATCTAGTAAGAATTAGAATGGAATTTAAGAATGGTAAAACTGCGCCCCCTGGGTTGTCATTCCTAAATTATGAATGACAGCTTGTGGAAAGTTTGCTAGACTACTGGTTGCATGGCAACTAGGCATCTCGCGAGTTGCGGTAATTGGTTAGTACAATAAAGAAAGGATTTGTTTTGGAATTATTTTGTGTTCCGTTTTTTCTTGGGTGGCCCTCAATCCAATATTGGGTACCTAAATTGGCCCTCACTCATCAAAACTTTGAGAACCCCTGTAGTAGAGGGACACAAAAAGAGTGAGGCAACACTCAGTCAGGGTGCCCCGAGCTCATCACTGTCTTCCACATACAGGAGTATAGTAGACTTAAATAGGGCATGTACTGTAAAGGGAGATCAACAGGTTAAAAGATAAATGTCCCCCTTTCTTGGAGACCTTTGTGTTTTTCTTTAAATACTTTATAGCAACTAATCACTCTAGTTGCTTAAAGTGCTCAAGGGTTAAAGGGAACTATGTAACCTCTGATGAAGGGTTGTGTCAGAATTCATGTGGTAGTGCTTAATCAGAAATACAACAAAACAAAAACAAAAAAAGAATAGCTGCATACTCATGTAGGCTTTCACCATTCAGGTTTGTTTTTCTTTGTGATTTTACTCTTTTCAAATAAATGATTGTATGTCAGCATTTATCTTCTGGGTAGTCCTTGAGCAGTTTCCTTACGTCTCTCTTAGCTAGAGAGTATACTCTGAACAGATATTAAGTGAGGGATTGACTACGGAACAACTTCAAGTTTTGTTTTAGACATGTCTGAACACATTCCAGCAGCCAAGAGGTAGCAGCCAGAAAGGCGTTTGTACTCTATTCTCTTTTCGCCCAGCTTTATCCCAGGCACAACTCACTGCAGGCACAACTCAGAATTAAAATGGGTAAACTGTTCATTTCTATCTCAAGACCTGTGCAGTTGGAAAATAACTATATCTAGAGCCTGGATGAAATGCTTAGAAGAAGAAAAAAGGTACAAGTACAGATTCCTGATGCTTTTAAGTGTGTTGATCGAAAGCTCTGCAAACCAATAATTACTACAAATCTAACTGCATAATTTGAGGAGACGTGCCATAAACGCTTCTATCATTTTCATTACTAAACTGCCATCAACTCAAATCTCACATGAACAAGTTAAATGTGAAGAACATCTACACAAACCCCGATGTCCTCCACATGTTTCATCTTTGTTGTCTCCTCATCCTCTTTCCTCTAATCCTTCCTATCACCATCCCCTTGTTTCACTCCCTCTCAAGTCTGTTTCTGTCTTTGCTGCTTTGGGATAACAAATAAGCTATGCAACAGGTCTCATGTCATATTTATAATAAATGAGGCCTTTTCCACTCATCCCTATGAGGATAAACTAGAGACATCACGCTTGAAACTGTGGTGGAAGGGTTGGGTGTGAGGTCATGTTCCTGTGTGCAGATGTACTGCCAATGCTTCCTCAGAACAGCAACTTTCCACTGAAGCCGATACAAATTCAGTTTAGGGAAATGGCAGCTCCCCTGGGTGAGGTGCGACACTGACTTCTGCCTGGGAGCAGACACAGTGATCTATCATTTCAATAAATGCTGTTTTGGAGGCAGAGGGGGGAAATGTTATGAATGAAATTCCCCTTGAGATGAAATATTTCAGTGAAAACTGAAAATAATCCAGACATCCTAAAAAGCAGTCTTATTTATCCCATTATGTCTTCTAACATATCCTCCACTGTACAGTAGATATACTGTATGTCACTTATTGTTTGGGGAAGGAGATGTGAAGCTCCCTGGCACCTCCTCCTCCTCCTCCTCCTCCTCCTCCTCCTCCTCCTCAGGGAGAGTGTTAATGAAGCAGGAGGCTGGTCAGATGGGAGAGACTCTGACTCTCCACTTGGGTTCCAAGCAATCAATAATATAGAGACGGCCACCCTCGCCATCCTCTTCTCCTCTCCTTTTTTTTCCTTCATCCTCTTCGTCTTCATTATTTTACTCCCTATGTACCCTTCATATTTGTTTTCACCTCATCTCCCTCTCCCTTACATCTCCCTTGCTACCCCCGCACCTCAACTCCCCTAATTTCTCCTGCTTGCAGTTGTGCCCACCCCTTCCTTTATACTGTTAGCAGTGAGGAAGTTATGCATCGGCCTTGTAATTAGTATGACACTTGCAGTTGAATTTCACTTTGATTCGCATCTAATTTACTTCTCAGTCATCGCAGTGTTTTGACATTCAAGAAGTTGTTACCGAGCCTCAGACTTTGAAAGAAAACAAACTCACTCTCAGGAAATACTAATCTGAAAATGCTGAAGGAAATTTAAAATAAGAAACGGGGCAGACTCACATTGCCTTGATACAAAGTTAAATGAGGTATCCTATCCATCTCTAAGCTCCGTCAATGCCGCTGAGGAACTTTTTCCCACCTGTGAGACAACAGTGCCCCCTGCAGTTCACCAGAGGATGTGCACCACAGTCATTTTCACTGAAGTTGATCCCTCTCTACACTTTTAACCAGCCTTGTTTTAGCCCCCCCATCTATCTCCTCCCAGAAGAGGAATTGTGTAAATGGATTTAAATAAATGAATGCCTTTTATGCTAGCCTTGGGAAAGCACAGCAGAAAACAGTCCAAAACAAAACAAAATCCAACTGCTGTCGCATTCACAAAGATAGGCCCACATTTAAGACAGCAGCAATTTGAATATGTCATGCCTAATTCCCCGTTTAGGCTGAGCTGGCGTTCTCTAGGGACTGAATACAAAGCAGTGTGAAAGAAAGACACTTGACTAGTCAGCTGGAACAATACTATCCAGGCTCGGAGGATAATCAGCCCCTCCATTTTGAGACCAAAACTGCTTTAAAAGAAACCAGTCATAACTAAAATATCCAGTATCCATGCCAACAAACAGCAGTCCTATTTAGCATTTTAAATCTGCGGAATATATTCCAAATATTTGTCAAAGCACTTGATTAATCCTATCTCACTAAGTATGTGGGCATTTGTGATGTTGGTCGAAGAATCTCATTGTTAAGTCTAGATAACATATTTTTTCAAATCAGGTGGTTTAAAGGCTGAAGATTATTCACAGTGAAAATGAAACAGAGTTCTCACTCCTTTCTCTACAGAAACAGAGCAATCCTGCTCCCAGAGGAAAACAAAGAAATGAGTGAGGCAGGCTCATGAGGTCTTGGCTATTAGAATCACTACATAGCATGAGCTAATTGGGATCCAAATACACTCTACTGCATACAAATGAATGGCAACATGGAAATGCTAACGTGGAAAGTCTAAACCATATGTGTGTTGTTATGTTCCTTTATACATATTTAGGGCAAGGCTTAATTGGGATGCTGCACCAAAATCCTTAATATATGTATTAAATGTTCTCTAATGTAAATTCAAACATTGAGTATTCAAACTGAGGAAATGAAAACATCACTAGTGACTTCAATAAGGCAAACATCAAAGTACAAATCTCAAACATATAGTAAACAAGCTTCAATACTGTGAGTATAAATGGATACAGTTCAATGCTAGTTGCAATACAACCCTCCAATAAAAAGGCACAAACTGTCCAATTGTAGCTGCAGAGGAAGTCTTTCAGAGCACAAAGACCCCCTGGAGGTTTCCGATAACAAGCTCCCTGATCTCTGGTCTTTACACTACAGTTACTCTGGAGCCAGATGTACGTCTACCTCTGGGTCAAGACAGACACCAGTGGGATTACCATCTATTAGCAGAGAAATAGGAACAGCTTGAAGATGCCTCCCATTTGGCACAAACACAGAACAGATCTTTGATTGCAGAGGAAAAGAAGTGAAGAGAGAAGAGGAAGAAAAATAATGACGTTGTGTGTGCGGGCGTGTGTGTGTTGTTGTACCTCAGAGTCCTCATTGCGGAGTCCCAGTTGGAGGATGGCGCTGGGAGACTTCAGTCTGGCTTGGCTGGACTGGGCCATCTGCAGGTTCAACTGCCAGCCCACATACTCCAGCTGCAACGCACAAAAGAGCCAGTCTTTCTTTAATACTGATGTAGTTGTAATAAAGCCTCACAATCTAATTTATAAATGTCCGACACATTTTACAAGACTAAGTGAAAAACATGGCAGTCACATTTATACTATAGAATAACAGTGAAGGGTTTCTGATTCAAAATATGCATTTGTTTACATTTTTTAAATATACATTTTATTTGACCTAGATTTTTCCCCGTTTTGATTATTATTGCTTTATGTTTTTCAACGCGCTTTGTAATCGTTGATTTGTCCAACTGCTAATTAACTCTATTGTAAAAATTATTATCATAAATGCAAACAAGCAAGTAGAATACATTGATAATCAAGTAAATCACACTTTTGTACCTCTCCTATGTAGGTAAAAGGCATTATGTTGTATTTGTTCTAAGGCTGCTATTTTCATTATCGATTAAACTGCAGATTATTTTACAATTAAGCGATATCTGTCATTTTATCGTAGATGACAAACTGTTGTGTTTTCCACAGTCTGAAAACCAAACAATGTTCAATTTAATAATAATATAACACCATATCTCACATTTGAAACACCTGGAATCGAGCGTTTGTCATTTTGGCTTGACAATTTTAAGCTATTATTTACTTTTGTGATATTTGCAGAAACCTTTTGTTTCCGTGGACTTATTGATTAATCAAGACAAATATCATCTCAGAATCGTACTAGGAGTTTTTGTCAACTAATTAAAAGGTTTTGTCTCATACTTTCTCTTTCTTATTTTCTGGGACTTCAAACCAAGACTAATATTAAAAACATGTTTCTTTAGTTGAAAATAGAGTGTGCACAAATTATTAATGGCTTTATTGCTGACCATGTACTGACCGAATAATCACGAGTGATCACTGTGTTTATGAATTTATGAATATGGTAATTATAAAAGAGATTAACATTTAGTGCTGTAGAACTTTTTTAATCAAAGTTTAAGTTGTTTCCCAGCTTCATTTTGTCAGACTATTGGTGTCAGTGTCAGTGTGCTGAAGCAGTGTGAAAGATGAGCAGCACAAGGCAGGGCAGTTAAGTGTTTTATGATGCGGAGCGAGGCCATATTAATAAACCATGTGTGACTTATTGGGAGGACAGGTGTGAGGTGGGGAAGGGCGGGGCTACGTGATTCACAACAGGAACAGCCCACACATTAGCATGAATAAACATCACAACTCTATGATGTGTTCCTTATTTAACATTCAGTATAAGCAAAGACATTACATCATAGTATGCATGATCATACATATAAATGATTAAATAAAGGATTAATCATTAAAAAAACTAATATACAGTACCATATTAATGTATATTATGCATTTCCTGCTCCATCATGTTAATATTTGTTGGTAGGTGTTCCAAGTAAACTCATTTAAAAGGAAGAGCAGGTAATTAAAGTAATCCTCACTGTTGTTCAACGCAGACAAAGACACACTCTTAATTCTGTGTAAACAGCAGTATTGATTGAAGCAGGAACTGGGCTAATCAATCAGACAGCTGGCAGACTTGTCCAGTCTAGACAAGTTAGGAAATGACAAAGGGCAGTGCAGCTCAACACTGAGTTACTGAGAAAAATGAGTCTCAAAAGCATCAAAGCTGGAATCAAGGATGTTCAATCTCCAAACAGAAATGTAACCTTTATCCACATGCTAGCCAATCCGGGATAAATAAATACAATAAACATAACAAATAACTTTATGATATTTAGATTAAAAAAGCAACCGTATAAGACAAATTAACTTGTTGCAATTTTGAAATATAGAAGTACAGACTGGCATTTCCTCTAACACGTTGGCATTTGATTGTGAATAGGAAAATGCATTTGTAATAAAGCTAAATAACCCACAAATATAAAACATATCAAAGAGCATTACATCTTTGTCATTACATATAAATGATTAAATCAAAGATTAATCATTAAAAAAAACAATATACAGTACCATATTAATGTATATTATGCATTTCCTGCTCCATCATGTTAATATGTGTTGGTAAGTGTTCCAAGTAAACTCATTTAAAAGGAAGAGCAGGTAATTAAAGTAATCCTCACTGTTGTTCAGCGCAGACAAAGACACACTCTTAATTCTGTGTAAACAGCAGCATTGATTGAAGCAGGAACTGGGCTAATCAATCAGACAGCATATCTCACATTTGAAACACCTGGAATCGAGTGTTTGTCATTTTGGCTTGACAATTTTAAGCTATTATTTACTTTTGTGATATTTGCAGAAACCTTTTGTTTCCGTGGACTTATTGATTAATCAAGACAAATATCAAAAAGTCAAAGAAATAGCTAAACAGAAAACGCCTGCTTTCTACTCACTAGAAAAAAGCAGATAAGAAAACCTTAGATGTCAGTTATAAAATTAAAGCGGTAGCAGAGGTCGTCTCAAGGAAAAATGGCTTCCACCGCCTTCTGATGGCAGCAACAAATTCATGGGGGAGACGAGAGAGAAATCTGACTAGAGAGACCCAGGCAGGGGAAATGACAGCAGCAACAGCTCCAGCATAAAGTGACTGATGTGTACATGCTTCTTATTTACTCTCTGTTAGATCTTAATTCCCTTGACTTTGTAAGGATTGCGTTTGAAGTGTCAGCGCGTAGTAGAGAGGAACACCTTCTTTTCAGTGTATGTGACAACTTCTGTGAGCTGTGTGATAACTCTTTATGATACAAACAGCGGGAATGAATTCAAACAAAAGCAGGTCAGCGTTGATATGGATAGTCACGACGTTGATACACAATTTAGTATCAAGAGACTCTGATGTCCCACTAAAAAGGGATGAAACCATGCGAATAAGTAAGCTATACTTTCAATCAAAAAGTGTCTGGGAGAGGATGAATCTTACAATTGCGTTTAGAAACAAGGTCAGGTTCAAATGGTGCTGGATCAGGTGCTTGTAAAGTTCAGAGTTAGAGGCGAAAAACATGCAAATTAGCCGTACCTTCTTTGGGGCGAAGGTACTGTGCTTTAGTTTCTCCACCAGCTCAGGTCCAGCTGTGGCCCATGCTTGAGAGAACGCCTCAGCCTTGTCTGGGTCAAGATGCACCGCCTCCAGCTGTTGCTGCAGAGAGGCCGGCTTCACACTATGATACACTGCCTACAATAAAAGGAAATACAGATTAGAGAAGTATTTTAACTATAAATAAAACTGCAATTAACCATTTTCACAGGTTTAACAGATCCTTCATATCGTCATATTCCTATTTCCCCCAAACACATACAGTACACCAATCCATGATACAACAGTGACCCCAGCTGGAGAAAATGAAGCACAATGTGATCCACACTAACAGTAACAACAGCAATATGCTAATTTCTATCTTGTGAGGCTCTTATCAAGTCTGGACATATTGATTTACTGAGAATATGCAATCTAAGAGATGTGGTCAACAATGGTGGGTTGTCTCTTTTCATAAGCATGGTTTGTAAAGGGATGCACTGATCTGTCTCTCCATCACTTTCCATGGTCATACAAACATTCATTTCTCAGTTAAATGCATTTGTGTAATGTAAACAATCCCAGGAGGTAAATATAAAGTGGTCATGCATGTGTGTGTGCAATGAAACAACATATATAAATGGTTAGTCATCATATTCCTTCTGTTTCTCTCTGTTAACTTAGTTTGTTTTTACAAACGACTCAAACCAAACAACACTTAACCCTGCGCCCTGCATTTTACCCCCAATGTCCATCTTTATTTGACCTCCTCTATTAAAGCTAAAATCTAATGTTATATAAAATATGTTTTCAAATAACCAAGATGTATCTATCAAAGAACTCCAACATTGCAAAATGAAAACCTTTCACAATCACGTTATAAACTCAAATCAGGTAAAACCCTTTCAATAGTGTAGCAGATGTCGGACGACCACCCCTTACCTGTTCAAGTATAAAGGCAGCAGTTTCCAGGACCAGATGGAGAGCCTGTTTATCCAATGAGAGAGCAGCCTGGAGCTTTTCTTCCTCCTCTTCACTGAATGTACGCTCTCCCTGTGCAGAAAGCATTCATTACTGTGTCTGCTTGAAAATATCCACAGAAAAAATAAAGAAAATGTAAGTGAGAATTGATAAATGATTGATCATAAAACATATGAAAAAGGTTTAGTATATTTTAAGTGTGGGCATCAGAGACCAGCATATGTGTAGCCATTTAGACAAAATATATCAGAGAGGGTTAACTGATGTGAATAGACTTTTTTAACAGCGGACATTTTGACTTGACAGGGCAGAAAAGCACTATTTAAATGAATTAACATTAAGAATAGCTCTTTGCTTGTTAAGTGCAACAGGGAGACATGTTAGTGCTAAGTATTTCAAAACATCAAATCTTTTTGGTTACTCCTGGGGATTACAATGCTCCGACATTTCATTTAAATTAAATGATCATTTAATGATATATTGTTATAAGACAAACATGTTTACCTTCTCTTAGCAAATCAAAAAGTGAAAAAACAGACACAATGTTCCTGCAGTAAATGACTGACCGCTGAGTATTGTGTAGAAGCAGCATGATCAACAGGGTGGCGTGTGTGTGCATTCATTAAAGCTGAGTGTAAGTAATACTCCAGCAGGTGATTATGCACTCTGCGCTCTGCCTCACAAGCCTCTTGTCTTTAACAAGTCCATAACGCTGTGTGGTTGCTGTACCTTCAGATGCAGCTTCTGTAATATGCGGGAGATCAGCCTGGAGAACTTGTTCACATCAATTGCGTTGATAAAAGTTACAGCTTCTTTTATGCTGTTTCGGAAGAAGAGTTGCAAGTGTTAATATCAGCGGCGCAGAATACATCAGCATCAAAGTGTACTGCCCAAGTACATAAGACATATCTCAAGCTGGTTGTCAGTTAATTTCAACACATCCTCTATATATGGATGAAATAGCAGCTTAAAGGTTGGGTGTACATGAGTTTGAGTATAAAGACTATTACGCAAACACAGTCACATGCAGGTACAGAGTAGGTATGATGTTTACCTACCTATTTCAATAGCTGTACATATGTGCATTCAAAACTAAGGTAGCAATTTTACAAAGCTCATGTACTCAAACGGGAGCAGTCAACATTGTATTTAGGCATGTAGTAGCACTACAAACACTGATGTATTTCAAACTGTCAGTTCTGAGAAAATAGGTGACTGTAGGCCCAGTTTGTGCATGTTACATAATGATACTGCTTTACTCTTGAGCCATTTGTATGTGAGCATGAGTGAGTGTATATTTTATTTCCGTCATCTAAAAAATAAAAACGACTTATAACTATAGTAGCACTACAAATGTGTTACTATGGCATATAAAAGCACCCATTTAGAACATTTGTGACTTTTAACCCCCAACCTCTTGACATTTTTACTCAAATGCACAGCACTTCATTACTATATTAGAGTCACAGTGTCTTTGTTTTATAATATTAGATATCCCAATGCTGCTGCCTAGTTTGAACCTAAAACAATGCATCATAGCTACAATATGTTGCATATGAAATATAAGTGTAAAACCTTGTTCTGCAAAGTAACTTTTACATTTTATTTGGAGCCTTTTGTGATATTTTTTATTAATTTACATTTCCCTCTTTCCATGCAAAGGGGATTGTCTACATCTCAATGCTGGCTAGTGGCTACCAAAAATACTTTTTTTTGTAAATGTGTTTGGGTGTGATAGCAGACATTGGCATAAGACAGCCTGTCTAAACGTCTCCCCCCAAAAGAGCAAAGCAGCAGGATAAAGTCACGGCTTAATGAAAAGAGCAGTAACACAAGTAGTCACCGAAACAGGGTAATGTGTTTGATAATGTCAAGTTATGCACCAAGTCACACTATGGATCACTTTGAGGAAGCCTTCTTTTCTCGTCATAAGACTTAACTATCATAACGTTAGCTAGACATTTTTTATTGTATCTGAATTTAAACAAACAGAAGCTGCCCACCTTTGAGTTTCTTTTATAAAAGAAGTCATTGTTGGCTGTTGCGTTCAGAAAATGAAAAATAAGAATAAAAAAGTGTCAAAGCAGCAGCAGCAGCAGCATCCTCACACAATTCCTTCTTCCTGTTGTCACGAGACGACTCACGTGACAATCAAAGCTGCGCAATAATGCGCAGTGAAGTACAGGATCTTGAACAATAAATATACTAAAGAGATTTATTTTTTTAAACGTTTACTTTGGTGTCACTGATGAGTGATGACACATCGGTGTCGACACAGATTGTACATTCAAGCATATGTGACCGTGTAATATATGGAACTCGCCGGAGCGTAGTTTGCGTTAAAGCTGCGCAGAATAAAAGTGTCTGCTCCAAGAGTCACTACGGAACTAGCGATGGACAAACAGAGAAGGCAACAAAAAAGCGAAAGCAGTATTATTTACAGCCATGATTTTCAATAGTATTGAACAACATCCTATATTTACAGTCTATGGTAACATCCTTTAAATCTTCAAAATATCTTCAATAATTCTCCAATACAAGGTAATGTCCCGAATTCAAAATTGTACATAGTGGCCTCTTTCAGTGTTGTTGAATATGTTTTTAATCTGTTTCTAACACTAACAAAGACAAAGAAAAAACAATTGTGTAGTTTGGCAATTTGGGAAGATTAATGACATAAAAGAGCATGTAAAAAAAAAAAGTACCTTTAAATGACATAAGAAGAACAATCTTCCCCTATGTAGCGCTTTCACACCGGTAATAGAAATATTAAGAGGCATAACATGGAAATACCAGTAGGCCTATGCTATGTTCAAATTGTTCTCAAGTACTGTTCTTGAGTAAATGTACATATGTATCCACTGCTTGCTAATAGGCAAAGCAAGCACACCTTTTTTTAGATATCATGTATCATTCCACGTGAAAGCAGAATTATCTGTTGACACTGTTTACACCATTAAGGGCTTATGCCTTAAAGGTGGGGTAGGTAGTTCACTTCAGAAACACTTTTTGTTATATTCCATGGAATGCTCTTAACATCCCGATAGCAATGAATATGAAATACTTTGACAATAAATACATAAATCGGTGGAAGCCGTGGCGCTGTAAAAAGCACGACGGCCTACCTGCCTGTCAGCCTTCCATCTCGTGTCCTCATTGGTCATGTGCGCGTTCGTGTGTGTTGGAGGAGGGGCTCTGTAAGGAAGTCTGAAGGAAGGGGCAGATGTGCGTGTATAATAACAGAGTGAAAATGTACTGGCATGATGCACCTATGGCAGTGCTACTGTATTAAAGAACAATTGGCAATGTAAGATTATAGTAATGATAAAATAAGGCAAACACAAAGGTTGGGTTTCGACAGTTTATTATGTTGAAAAAGAAGAGGGAAAAAAAGTCATGCACAGTTTAAAATTAAGATCACGAGAGACATGATAAATCATTTAAAAAAAGGTTTGTTCATACAGATAAGAAAAGAGAAAAAAATGCAGCATATATATCCATATTTCTTTCACACAGCATAACTGTAATATAATAATATTCTTTGCACTGATTTTACAAACAAGCTGTATATTTATGACTGTCAACACTGTAGCAGACCTGTTCCAATTTTGTATTGGAAATAGTGTCATGCCCTATCCTGTATTGATTGATTTCTCTGGTCTGCCATAACCAAACCAATGACACTGTACCAAAACCTCACCACCTGCCACACTTTGTCTTCCAAGTAAACACTTGAGTCAGTGAAATAATTCCAGTTACAAACTAACACAGATCTGAACTGTAGCAGCTGATCTTTAAGTGCCAACCTCCAGCGAGGCAGAAGGAATGTACCACAAATAAATAAATACTTCATTTTTCCTTCCAACTGAAAAAAACACACATAAAACATTTTTTTCTTTAATAGGAAAAACAAAAAGAGAACACAAAACAAGGAGTGTCAAATCACACAGTACCTTCCAAATGTAAAGTTTTAATAAAAGTTAGCAATTTGAGGTTTTGGTAAACAGATTGCATCACGGTAAACCTTGGCTGACATCTGCAGCTTCAGGAACGCGCGGCCACTATTTGAAGGAGGGTAAATTTGGCACTTTTATGCTGATGTCACCAATGTTGATGTTTCTGGGCATTTCCGGGAGGTTCATGTTCTTTACAGCTGATACAGCACGAGCAGGTGCTCCTGCAATACCGGCCTATACACACAAAACACATGGAGGGTTGAAAAGATAGAAATCAGTACATTTTAACACTTGCTTCACACGATAGCACATTGAACATACACACACGGACAGACACACTGCGCTACCCAGGGTACTAGACAAAAAACAGTCAACTGTTGACAAAATGCAAAGCACTGACAGCTACTAAGACAGACATTATGTGCAAATGTACATTCAGATGCCTTCATAGCTTCATATGCACATGCATTATATGGCTCTACAATGATTTACACCACAACCAGAGCCAATTATGAATCCACTGTCAGGACACACTGTACTAAACCATTCCCGAATTTTGATTTGCTGATCACTGCTGGACATTCATCAATTGGACAAAAGGCAGCATAGCTTGGAAAGTGAACCCACCGGACTCTTGAGGACCGAGAAGGGTACAAAGGCAAGGAGAGAATTGGGTAAAGCAGAAAAATGGATTTGGATATGAAGACGGAAATGATGTTTGGATAGATAGGTATGTATAGAACATGTGTCAACATTATATTAACCATAATAATACTGCAGGTGATGCTCTACTTCTAGTGGGCTGAAATATTTTTTGGCAAGACCACACATAACTTTAACTATCTAAATACAGTTTTGTGAATAGAGTTGCTAGAATGTTAGTGTTACATTCCGATGACATGAGGAGGTTATAAGCCAATAAACTACAATGGGAAATCTATTCTCAGGGACTACACTCTAACACAATGAATCACAAAGTGAAACTGAGCAATTAAGCAGTTTTAAGTAAAGCATCAAGATGATTTAGCTTTTTAGAACAATTAAAAACATCTGTGGAGAGTGAAAGATTTGATGTTTTCGTCTCATGTGTGAGCAGGCATTTGAGAATCACTGCAGTTAGAGATCCCCCATCTAAATCTTTAGCAGACAGACCCAAAAATGACCAAACGGCTCAAACCGCAGAGAACTGTATGTTCTCTCACTGCCTCGGTTAGGAACACCTCATAAATCACTTAGAGATATGACCCAAAAGGAAAGCATGTCTGGAATTTAGATTTATCCACTTCACTTATTTTCACAAGGTGATTTCAATGGACCGTTTGTCTTATAGGGCATTCCTTCTTCTGCCAAGAATCAAGGAGACTTGTGTTCGAAGGAAAGATGACCGTAGCGTTAACCAAGAGGAATGCTGATCCAGCACGTAGGTTCAGTATTCAGGAGTCAGACTCCAGATTATTTTTTCCTCACACAGTAGCCTAAAGACTTACTTTCCATGTCCATGATAGTGGGTTGTTAATCAAACGCTGTGTGACTGATTTGTACAGAAATAGTAACACCAGCTGGGAAACACAGGACAATGGCTTGATTCTCCGCTCTATGTACATCAGATAGCCGTATTAAAGGCTCGAGCTGTACCCCATCTTTTGTCTGTGAGGAATACTGGAGCAAAAGGAAAATAAATCAATCTTGTTAATACGCTTATTTGTTTTTTAGCCAAGATAATCAGAAACGTTATACCCTCTGGTGTTTGTAAGGTCAATATGTAGTTACAGCTAGTTATTAACTTGTTAAAAAGCTGTGTTAAAGAACTCAGAAGATCATTTTAGAAAATGGCCTTTCAATGCTGTTTAAGAAGCTTCTAAATATACAAAGTTATATAGCCTCTCTAGGCTGCCAGTTTCACATTCCTTGAAACTACAGTGGGGGAACAATATAATAGTTACACCCTACAACATGTAATGCTGTAAAGCTTCAGAAGTTATCTTCCCGGGAGCAGTGCAACTGTACAAAGTGCTCTAAAGCAATCTGTTGTATATGATTGCATTATACTGTCAGCTTGTTTGCAGGAGGTAGTCCACCACTTAATACATTCACCAGCGGCAACATTTTTGGGTCTGCCATAAAAGATTCCTACTGTATGTTAGTGACGTCAGTTTGCTGTAACATGAGGCGCATTCACACTGCGGTACTTTTCCCACAAAGGTTCATGCGAACTTAGTTCATGAGAACTCTTTTATCGCGTTCACACCAAAAAGAGCCGGTACTAAAATTAGTTCATGCGAACCTTTTTACCCCCTCGAAAGTCCCTGCTAGTGAGCAGGGACTTTCGAGCGGCTCTTTTGTGAGAAAAGAGCTATATTTCTGATTGGCTGTGCGGATTGCAAACCACGCCCCGTAAAACTCCAAAAAAGTTTTGTGAAGCCGCCATTTTATTATCCTCGCATTAGCATGATTAGCATTAGCAGAAACGCAGAGAGACTAACTTATGGAAACATAAAATAAAACATGGGAGCGGTGGAGATGACGATTTACTCGGAAGGCTTCAGTAGAAGCTGCTGGGACTCCCAGCAGCTTCTACTGAAGCCAGTCCCCAACTCCGGGGACTTTGGGCGGCAGTATACGCCGTGAAGTGGTTTGCGGCCTGCCAGTGAAGAAGAAGAAGAAGAAGAAGAAGAAGAAGAAGAAGAAGAAGAAGAAGAAGAAGAAGAAGAAGAAGAAGAAGAAGAAGAAGAAGAAGAAGAAGAAGAAGAAGAAGAAGAAGAAGAAGAAGAAGAAGAAGAAGAAGAAGAAGAAGAAGAGACGACAGCGGCTATTTGCCTAATCCACCCCCAGGGACTTTTTCCGGTGTGAACGCGATCTGTACTTAGTTCATGCGAACTAAAGAGTTCGCATGAACCTTTGTGGGAAAAGTACCGCAGTGTGAATGCGCCTATGGAGGGCCGTATGGTGAGACTCCGGGGTAGGGGGAAGTAAACTTCAGTTAAGGTTAAAGTACTTGGTTGTAAATTTAGCAGTACCTGTGTCTACCTGTCCTGCCTTGTAGACTGAAAGATAAACGTCTGTAAAGAGAGAGAAGAATGGAAAGAACTAGACAGGGTCAGGAAAAAAGAGGAATGAGGAATGTTAAAGCAGATTAAAGTAATTACAGTTTATCTCCACAGAAAAAAGTGATAGGACCTATCATAGACCACATCTTTAAAGACAATATTGATCTGAAGCTTTTCCCACAATGAAAGATAGAAAAAAAGATATTAATTGAGAAAAGTTTAATGAAAAAACCCTAATGCCGAGTAATCAGTTTTTGCCAGTCTGGAAGGAGAACAGCTCCTTCTTTGTTCTCCAGACACTGCCCTATAAATGGACAATGTCATTTTAAATGAAAGCCTCAGTGTGAAACACACACTGCGGTCTAGGGTAGGTCCAAGAGGGAGGGGCAGAGCAGCTCTGATGATTGTAGAACAGTAAAAGACTCTGCTTACAGAACATCGATTAAAAAGAAGATTCTGACGTTAAAAGCACACAATGCAGGTCAGATTAATCTAAAAGTGTTCTTTGTTAACACGTGAACTTAAATTCAAATGTTATCGCACGCAATTGATGTCAGTCAGTTAAAATAACGTACAATGTCACCCTTCACTTTGTCGTGTTAACAAACTTTGACAAGGTTGTGTCGGCACACAAATGTTGCCTGGATGTTTAGACATAATTGCAGTGCATTGTAAGGAATTTAAAAACAAGGCCAAATCATTAGTGCAGTTCACTTTAAGGCCCATCAGAGCCTAAATCCACATTATGCAAAATCAGAAATGACTTCATGAAATTGTCTCTGGCTGTCTGTCTGATTCAAACTGAAATAAACGAATGTTTATCCGCTAGCAGAAGCTGAATGGAAAGCAAAGCAATGTCCTTGCAAAGAACAAATATCAGAGCAAGGACACTGACTTACATAGATGTAACAAAACATTGGAAAAGCATTTACTCCAATAAATAAAATCCACATTATGCTCTGAAACAATAAAAGAACATTCCATATTCCATGGATAAATGTCAAATGATGTTATTGATAATCGTAGAGTTAAGTGTCCATAATAATGAGAAAAGTGATGGATGTGATTCTGTATGTAATACTGAGGAATACAGGAGAGGATATGTTGAGTCTTGACCTGTGCTGAGAGCGGTGCAGCAGCGAGAGGAGTGGCCGAAAAATCAGAAACACTCAATAATAGTTAGGGAGCATCCACAAGGTCACAGGAGAGAAGCATGCAGGGTGCCGCATACACACATGCCTGCAAACTGTATACAATAGCGCGGGGTGTAAAGGAGGGAGGGTCACGTCATACATACAGCAGACAGAAATGACTAGGCTTACCTCAGACTTCTCCATCTTGTTCTGGGCATCCACCTGCATGATGATTTCGTTCATGTTGGTCTCCAGGACCATCCCGCCCATCACCATCTCTGCCAGAATGTTGTGGACCTGAGAAAAGGAAAATGTACGTATTCATCTTAGAGTCAGTGATTTGATGCTTGTAACATCACCCAATATAAAGTGGTTTGACAAACCGATGATGTGCACATTGCTCAATTATAAAAACAGGGAAGTTGCTGAAAATCTGATTAGTTTCACAACAGTGAAAAAATAATAACTCGGGCTCAATTGTACAGCTACTTTGATAATCAAACATGTAAGCATTATATATAGTTGATATCATAAAGAGGCATTTCTTACCTTGTCTACATGGAAAATTAAGTCAAGCTCACAGACATTCTCAAAGCATTTGTCCAGCGTTTCCACGAATACCTGGAAATACAAAGCCATCGATTGTAACACAGAAATATACCAATCAACACACTGAAATTACATAAATGACAACACTGTTCTGTTGTCTTCTGGGCCTGTACCTGGATTAAGTCTAAAATGCCTAGTTCACTCTCTGATGAGTCCACACAGAAGACAAAGTAGAGAGTGGCATAGTGTCTGTAGATCAGTTTGTAGTCTGATCCTCCAATCAACCTGAAACACATGATACAGAAGCATCACATCAATACCTGTCCTGAATGAATACATGAAATACATATAAAACACAAAATACACTGACACATCAATCACGAACTAGAGAACATTTGTGTCATAATGTGGTGTAAACATGTTATGGTACAGGAACATTGGAAGAGAAACAACAGGATGTTTTTGGTCATGAGTCAACATATATAAAGATAGGACATATAATATATTAACGAGAGAAGATATGAAAGTTAATGCTAATCTATTCACGGGTTTGATAAGACCTCAGTGACTGGGAGAAATCACTAAAAGGGTTTAAGCCACAGAAAATGTTGTAACCCCACTAATCCTGTTTAAAAACCAGAGGGGAAAGGTGAAGGGATTTTAAGTGTTTGTGATAATACTCAGTAGTTCTCTAAATGGTTAACAAACATGCGTTCCTGGTAGTATTTCAAGCAAAAGACAGGGTAAGTGTGCAATATTTAGCGTGAGCAGTGAGGTTTCCCCAAGTAAAACGACACCTTGCTGGTTCCTCCATCATGAATGATAGATGAACTTTAAAACAAACACTGTTCTTTTGCTTATCATCATTCGTAAAGCCCTTTGAGCTTTCCTTTATTGTGTGAAATGAATCCCTGTGATGCTGCATTAGAGAAAATTGTATACTTGAGTATTTACTTCCACTCCCAATCAGATACAGTCACATGCATATCTACTGTTGCTGCATACTTACATTCCACCTTCAAGGAAATTACAGACGTTCTCGTCTCTTTTCGAGACCAAGTGGAAGGTTTCCCTGATGATCTGTTGCTCTGTGTCTTCATTCTGCAGGAGGAACGAGAAATCATAGATTGTTAAATAAAGAAATGACTGTAATTAATGCGATGTTTGTGCACTAAATTGCTGCCAGAGTTGGCCTGAAAATAATGGTTCCCTCTATTTTTCTTGAATGAATGTATTAGTTTTGAGTGAAAAAACATGATTGTTATACTAACCATCCTCTTGTCATATCTAAAATACCCTAGTGCCCAAGGGCTATGCAGTCACTGATGGCATTGCACAAACTGAACCAATGCAGGCTCATCTTATTGTTTGCTAATGGATTCTGTAAAACCGCAAACATCCTTGGGCATTTTTACAACCACAAAAGGTTTAAAGAGAGGACCAACAGTTGAAGATGTACTGACTTAATAGGGGTCCAAAGTCCCATGAAAGAAAAACCAGATGACATTTTCATCCAGTTTTATGGTTTCTTTTAGTTGATACAAATACAATTAAAATGCACACTTGAGGACCAGAAAAAACCATGCGATAAACATGCAAAACATATGGGACTGAGCATATGGGACTATAAAACATTGAAATAATAAATCAGAGGGAGTTGGTGGTTAATGTTGTTGTGGGAAGCTCTAACACTGAGTCAGCCTCACCCAAGGGTGCTAATGTCCTCTCGGGGTGCAACAGTTCAGTGAGCAGAAGGAGAGGAGAGGCCGTCTGCTGTGCAGCTGGCTGGAAGGCTGTATTGGTCATGTGACTTGTTGCATGGGACTAGCAGGGAAACAGTGCTCACAGTTGAAGGATACAGCAGCTTTTAAACTTCTCATTGAGATGCTTCGGGTGTTAAGGGTTATAAGGAACTATCACAACTTCCTCTGGATCATTTTACTGAACCCACACATTTCCTTTCCAAGTTATGGCAAGGTTTTAATAGTAGTAACATCCAACTTCACTCATGTCATTGTGGGAGAGATTTTATATTTAATTTAAGGGAATACAGGCGGCCTTATTGATAAAATACATATATAGGCACAACATCCCCCACTTTTGCTACGTTATACACCCCTCTTGTTATACCCCAATAATCTTTCCTGTAAACTGTCCCCTAAACACCCAGAAAAAAATGATTGTAAAACGGTATAACATACTATAATGTAGTTGTAAGCTGATGTAAGGTATTGGTATGTGTTTATGAATGTACAGTATAAGTAAGCTATAATCACTCCTAATAAGATGCATTTTATATTATAAAAACTGTGGTTTAGATGTTGACAACTACATTATAGTGTATTTTAAACCATCTCCTCTATTATACTATGTAATGGTATGTAGTGTTTATGAACACTCAATAGTAGGATTAAAGCCTGTGAATACATAGGCTGACAAAAAGATGTGAAGCTCTAATATTGTCACGTTCAGTATACATTACTTTATATTAACCATTGTAGCCCATTCAACACTACGAGCTAATGACATACATAGTATTTAAACTGACTGCTAACAGTTTTCACAGCCATGTGTGACGTATACCCTGCTAGCCAGTAATCTGACACGTCAACGTTGAATATAACTAATGGCGTCTACATGGCCTTCTTTTAATCAAATACAATGTATCCTACTGAAGTACAAATACATACATCTGCTTCCAAACAAATAGATACAGGGACTTCCTAAATGAATCAATGCTGTTTTTGCTTTGAGTTTTCCAGTGAAGAGAGTAGGATTGCACTTAAATGTACAGTTTTTAGAGCTGTAGACATGCCTAGGGTTGAATCCCAAGGGTCAACAACAAGAACAAAAGACTGTGGGAGTCTTTTGTTCCCTGTAAAATCTAAAGAAATGTTTCTTCGAGCCAAAGGTGACAGTTGAATGTCTTCATTTCCCCCGACCTGCTGTCCAAAGGCTAGATCGGAAACTATTTCTCAATTATTGATTAGTGGTTTGAGTGATTGGAGAGGCAGCAGTGCCAAACAGTTGCTGGCCCCCGCCTCTGATATTGCTGCTTTTTTTGCTCTTATGTTGTGTTTTGTACAGATTGTCCAACAAAAAACAGCAATTGGAAGATGTCACATCATTCTCTGGGAAGATTTGGTAGGCATTTCCGCTGTTTTATTGACATTCCATTAAAAAGTATTAGCATTAACACATATATAAAACGTAAAATATACTTTAGCAGAGTGGCTCATTTCAGAATAATATATGATAATAATGGACTATAACTGAGCATAACTCCTCATTTTAATGTTGCAGCTGGTACAGGTTTGATGCAATCTGAAATAGTCTTTATACTGATGGGTAGCCTATGATGTACTATCATAATGTATTTGTGGATACTCTTTTATTACTCACCTTACCTATATCTGCAAAAATAACCAATGAGTTTTATTATCAAATAAATGTAGTAATAAATGAGTAGTCTCTTAATAGTTAAGTAGATGTAATAGGTAACAGGAGATAGAGGTACTTCTAAATTTAACTTAAGCACAGCACTTAATGTAGCAAGTTTATTTCCCTCAAAGAGACTCCAATCCTCTCATTGTAGAAGCTGGTACCTGCAGATATTTAGCATTTTTGCTTGAAAAGTGAATCAAAAAATATAGTTGCCAACTACTCATTGAGTTTCTTGATCTAAGTTGCCTTGCTATTGCAGTACATATATTAGAGAAGGGGCATGTAGCCAACCTTAAGATAAAAATCCAATTATGAAAACAAGCCAACACAGCTAGCCGACAAAGCATATTACATAAGCTGTTAGTTGCTACCTGCATGGTTTCCGGTCAGAGCAGGCAGAACGTCACTTTATATTACACCTCGAGTGAATGGATACAGCTATTTGAACAGGCTGCAGTGAGCACGGGACACTCACAAGGGCGTTATTAAAGTCATGTGACACAAACAGAGCGAACTAAATGCAATGTGTTCATCCCCAACAACTGGGTTTAACATGAGAAGTGGGTACAATCCAGTTTAGACAGGCTCGGCAGGAACGTGATAGCCTCGCTTCGGCTTGCACACGTTTAATTATTCATATTTTAAGAAGGACAGCATGATTCATACATGTTTTTCAATAGGGTCAGTAAGAAACAACAGCTTATCGAGGGCCGGGGTTGTAAAGTAGGCTACACACACCTTGCCATTCAAACAGTTAGCATGAATGCATCTTAAAGCTATAGCTACACCTGTCTTGGTTTACATTATAATAGAACATTAAACAAAGTATCCTAAAAGCCGCAGTTTGAATTTTGCAATTCACTTCCGCCTACCACAACCTTTTACAAACAATACAATATATCAATAGATCACATGTTACTCACATAATGCTCGTAGAATTTAGAAAGCCTTGGTTTCCCATGGTTGTTGAATATTAAAATGGCTTTAATCATGGTTGACGCTGAGCTAAGGGAGGTGGGGAGCAGAAAGGGTCAGTCTGGGAAAGACTGTTGTTGGTCTGTTAACTCCCGCCGTTAACCCAGGTCCGAGTGGGATTCAGGGCTAAATCCCGTCTCGATTTAAGGTTAATACGGGATAGCTTTTGAGCTACACGCTGCTACTCCTCCATCGTCTCTTTACGGAAATATTCCACGTCAAAGGACCAGTCATGCTCTCCTCCTCCTCCTGCTACGGCGGCCGGAAAGGCTCAAATCTCTGCCGAAACGCGCTTCTCACCGCAGAGGGAAAATCAGTTTGTTTTCTTATTTCAAAGAGTCATACTCGCATCATCCATGGGGTGGCGTTATACCAAAACATATTTCGTTCGACGGTGTCTCGATTTCTTGTGTTTTTTGACGAAGATTAGTGTTTTGTTTTTATTTGGCTTTCTCCTTCTCCTTTCATTTTTTTTAATAGATCAGCATCTTGTTTTGACCCCGACAATGTCACATTTTGGTAAGTTTTTAGGGAAATGTTGTGATATTGCAACGTTGGGCATAGGTGGGAGCAGAATTCCTGTATTTCTACTCACATACTCTGAATAAATATATTGAACAACTAAGGGTTGATTTGCAGGATTGATTGCTTAGCCCTATATCAGTAGCATGCATAATAATCACACATCAGTCATATTTTTTATGAATAGTTATTTATTGAATATGAATATGGTAGTCCAAAAAACAGTTTCTGTCGTCAGAAAAGCACAGACGGACATCACACTTGGTGCATTGGGTGTTTGTCAGGGTCGGCGTCATGGCCCCCCCCCCCCCCCCCCCAAATGAGTCATTGTGCCCCCCCCAGGTGGGCAAGCCTTGCGACTTTGCCGTTTTTTTAAAAAAATCATATAAGTGAAAACGTTTCCACTAAAGGTTTTTTGTGTGAAATACATCAGAAATAAAGAATACAAATATAAAACACAGCCTGAGGTGTGCTCACTGCTGCTCTCTGATTGGTGTGTTGCTTGACCAATGACCCCCGACTTTTGTTTTATTATCATTACGTGGCTGTGTGTTTAGATGAAAGCAGGTGGCAATCTGTTCATCTGTTACACTGATTATACAGTAAAGCCATCGAAAATAATATGATATACAGTACAGTATAAGTAGCCTACTTATGGGTCTCTGTGTTTCATTCAAGCTCGGCTCCGTGTGTGTGTGGCACGATCGCATTTTGTGAGTGTGTGAGCGGTAACGTGGAATGTTGTTGTTAGCATCTGGTTAGCTAGCTATGCTAACGGATATAAAGAGCTGTTTCTACACCAAGGTGGAGGAGAGACCTCTCCTGTCAGACTGAGAGAATCGTATAACCTCAGCTCAGTGAGGTAAGGACTCTCTCAGTGTCTAGATAGTTCACTTTAGTGTAAGTTATCTCAGTGGGTCTCAAACGGTTTGGTCACCATTTATGTAAACAAGTATTTGCGAGGAACACATTTATATGATCATTATAGTTATTAAAAAAATAAGAGAATAAATGAAAAACGGGTATGAAATACTATAGGACAGTAACACAAGAATATAGTTTAAAAGGGGATTGATTAGTAAAATATCCATAAAGAAAAAGTAAGTCTGTGTACAGTTCTGTTTCATATGGATGCTGAGAGATGTAGGCTATCCATAGTTCTCTTCATTTTGCTCTCAAAGTCCACCAGATTGATGCATTTAACTTCAATATTTTAAAAATAATCTTCCCGGGGGAGCATGCCCCCAGACCCTCCTAGAGGAGGTTAGGTCCACCCCCACCTAAAACATGTTCACATGGATAGGATACTAAATACATTTGCACACTTTTCATATGGTGGCCTATGTCCATATGTTTCTGTTTTGGTGGTCGTGCCACAACCGTGCATGCATGCATGCACAGGTCATCGGTGCGCTAAAAAATAGCACAACACCCCTGCAATGTGTGTGAAAGACAACAGACTTTACAGCATGTTTTTTTAAATTGAAGTTGCGTTGGTGTTTGTGTGTTGGTTGTTGACGGCAGTGTGTGCCCCCCCCCTTGGTAAATGATTGCCACCCCATTCGATTTGTTCTAGAGCCGACTCTGGTGTTTGTGTACTATGGGCATAGATATGTCTCATAATTATTTGTGTGAACATACAAATAATTTGTGTGTAAATATGTGATTTGTAAATGTAAAACACCATTCACAAATGCATTTAAAAGATTTGCAAACTCACAAAAAAATGTGCAAGTGTAAAACGGATCTGCAAATACGCTAAATATGTTCACAAATAAAAAAAAAAACTGTGAATATCTCTTTAACATTTACAACTTTCGATCAGGCATTTGTGAATCCATTTTGTATTTGTCGACCAAAAATGCGCTTGCGGATCTCAAATCTCTGCTCGTGGATCGTATTTTTACACACACGGAATTTTGAGACATATTTTCCGCCGGTCTCTTCTAAAATCTACTCGTGTCACTCGGTTATTTTCGGAAACCACGTGATTGCCCGCTGATGACGACATTTCCGCATGATTTCAAAGTAAGAGCATGATGGTTTGTTTAATGCTCTGTTTTTATATTATAATGAACAGCGGAACGTTAGATGCATTTTTTATCATCATCATCATGTTATAGTGACACAGTTAGTTTGTGTTAGTTTATTGGTTCAATACAGCATATATCGAGCATTTTCGTTGATGTTGAAGTACAGGCTCTAGCCTACGCCACTTTCGGGTCCCGGGGGAGCAGCTGGCAGCGGAGCAGCCCAGATAAAACTCTTTCTTCATTGTTTGTTGTGTATTCAGTCAAGCGGGTCGAAGTTACAAAGCACTTCACATCTTATTAATCGGCCTAATTTTACTTTACCAGTGCAGTAATAAACAGGGTTCGTACGGGTGCTTGAAATCCTTGAAAATGCTTGAAATTTGACGTGGTGTTTTCAAGGTTGGGAAAGTGCTTGAATGTTGGGAATGGTGCTTGAAATTGAGATAAAGTGCTTGAAAATGTAAATGCTTTACTTTTACAATAAATTGCTGTCTGACTGAATAGTTCGCTTTTTAGATTAAAAGAAAAGAATTGCTTCGCTTCTACATAAAACAGCTCCGCTGCGGCCTTCCCGCGCTATGCGCGCGACCTGCAAGTGTTTGTGTTACATGTGACCTGGGCATTCTGATGAGTGATAGATGACTGTGTGCCAGGAGGTTGCCGTTTCAACGAGCGTTGGCTAGCAGAAGACAAATACAAGCCATGGCTAAGACGAGGGTCAAGCCCACGAGTAGCCTCCTGCAAAGTTTGCAACAAATAACGATGGGAGAGTCTGCACTGCCACATGAAAGGTACGCCGTAGAAGAGCATTTTAGGTTAGGCTAACGTTGCATGTTACGTTTGTTTAAGCTAACGTTAGCGAGCTGAATAGCGAACTCGATGAGGGATAATAATAATAATTGCAGGGGACAATCATTTCAGAGGAGCGTTACAGTCGCCATCGTGTGGTGTTCAGAGGATGAAGCTCTCACGGCATTTCGTGTTATAGTCACGAAATATAATTATTGATTCGACAGAGCGATTTTGAAAGCAATGTATTTGTACTGGTGGTATGTTTCGTGCCTAAACCAAATGTGACTTGCTCTATAGAAATCAGTCACATTGACCCGAAAACACATTTTCGTATTGTATTGTACTGGTCTGGGGGAAGCTCGCGAGTGTGTTTGTGTATTTTTGTGTTTGTGTACCGGGGAAACACTCACAAGAAACACCGGCTGTTGTTATGCTTGCTGTGACGTTACATTAGTCCGTTCTCCGCTTGTAATTATGCCGAAGCTTCAAAGTTGTATTTATCATCTGAATTTGCCGAAACAAGTTTAATATTCTGAAAGCCAAGACTTTGTTTATTTGAAAACAGATAAAAACAAACTGTCTTTTATATAAAATTGAAGTATTATACAAGTAAAACTACATTTTGTTTCAATCCCATGTAATTGTAGAATGAACACAGTCTTCCTTTGGAGATGTATAAGTCAGGAGTCTTGAGTAGTCAACATTACCTAAAATCATTGTGCACATTTGTAAATATTATTTTCCACTTGTTACCATTGTGAGTCAATTTCTATGCAGCTCTGCGTGATTTTGTGGCTACAATTCAGGCTAATACACTACCAGAGGTGGAGAAGTACTCAGATATTGTACTTGAGTAAAAGTAGAAGTACTCAGGTCTTGTAGTGAAATTATAAGTACTCAGATCTTGTACTTAGTAAAAGTAGAAGTACTCAGATCTTGTTCTTGAGTAAAAGTAGAAGTACTCAGATCTTGTACTTGAGTGAAAGTAGAAGTACTCAGATCTTGTACTTGAGTGAAAGTAGAAGTACTCAGATCTTGTACTTGAGTAAAAGTAGAATTACTCAGATCTTGTACTTGAGTAAAAGTAGAAGTACTCAGATCTTGTACTTGAGTAAAGTAGAAGTACCAGTAGGAATACTCTGTTACAGTAAAGGTCCTGCATTCAAAATGTTCCTCAAGTGAAAGTAGAAAAGTATTCTCATCAAAATATAGTGAAAGACAGTAAAAGTAGTCATTGTGCAGATTGGTCCATTTCAGAATAATATATATGATATGTTTTATAATGATTGATCATCAAAGTGTTCTCAGAGCTGGTGAAGGTGCAGCTAGTCTGAAGTACTTTGTAGACTGCAGGGTAGCTGGTGGATTTACTCCAGGTGGAACTAAAGTCTGATTCAACACTTGATTAGATTTCACATCATTCATCCACATCTGTGAAGTAACTAAAGGTGTTAAATACATGTAGTGCAGTAGAAGTACACCATGTACCACTGAACTGTAGTGGAGTAGAAGTACACCATGTACCTCTGAACTGTAGTGAGTAGAAGTACACCATGTACCTCTGAACTGTAGTGGAGTAGAAGTACACCATGTACCTCTGAACTGTAGATGAGTAGAAGTACACCATGTACCTCTGAACTGTAGTGGAGTAGAAGTACACCATGTACCTCTGAACTGTAGTGAGTAGAAGTACACCATGTACCTCTGAACTGTAGTAGAAGTACACCATGTACCTCTGAACTGTAGTGGAGTAGAAGTACACCATGTACCTCTGAACTGTAGAGGAGTAGAAGTACACCATGTACCTCTGAACTGTAGAGGAGTAGAAGTACACCATGTACCTCTGAACTGTAGTGGAGTAGAAGTACACCATGTACCTCTGAACTGTAGTGGAGTAAAAGTACACCATGTAGCTCTGAACTGTAGTGGAGTAGAAGTACACCATGTACCTCTGAACTGTAGTGGAGTGAAAGTACACCATGTAGCTCTGAACTGTAGAGGAGTAGAAGTACACCATGTACCTCTGAACTGTAGTGGAGTAGAAGTACACCATGTACCTCTGAACTGTAGTGGAGGAAAAGTACACCATGTACTTCTGAACTGTAGTGGAGTAAAAGTACACCATGTACCTCTGAACTGTAGAGGAGTAGAAGTACACCATGTACCTCTGAACTGTAGAGGAGTAGAAGTACACCATGTACCTCTGAACTGTAGTGGAGTAGAAGTACACCATGTACCTCTGAACTGTAGTGGAGTAAAAGTACACCATGTACCTCTGAACTGTAGTGGAGTGAAAGTACACCATGTACCTCTGACTTGTGTTCACTGCCAACCTAAAAGTACCTCAACAATTAATCAATAATGTGTTGAAAAGTTATTTGGCTGATTGTTTTATATAGGCTCAGCCAGGTTATATGGGAGGCCCAGTCTACGTACATATCACTCATTTTGAAATATTAAACTTAGTTTTCTTTTCTTTAATTTTTCATCCTCATGTAGAATGCTATCACGAAACACACATGTGGTTGTTTATAGCATAAAGAACATCTGATTTAATGTGAGGTAGGGAAATATTCATTTGAGTATGTGTATATAAATATGTAATTTACAACAGCTGGAAGCTGCTGGAAAAGCTGGAAAATGCACCTTGAAAATGCTTGAAAAGTGCTTGAATTTGACTTTGGAAAAGGTGTAAGAACCCTGAATAAAGTAATCTTTAGAAAAGCACCGTATTTAGGTTAGCCTTCATAGTAAGGCTACATTAAATGTTATAATATTCATCGTGTCCTTTCTACTGTATATGCATATATTCCTGTCTATTGCTTTCATTTGTATTTAATGTTATTGTGTTTATACTTGTTTCCACACATTTCACAATTTGGGATGAATGAAGTATCTATCTATATATGATATAGAAGCGTCTCGCTGCGGGAAACACACTTTGTCAGCGCTGTCATCTGCCGGTGCGTTAAGACCACCTCAGTGTCGGATTTTGGAAACTTGATTTTGAGTTGTCTCATGGCAGTTAGGGTATAAGGGACAAACCAGGGGACTTTACTTCCTCTTGATACCGTTGGTTATTTACAAAAAAACACCTAAATATAGCCTACTTGTGTTGTTGTGATTGTGTGTCTTTTCATCTGTAAACTCCCTCAACGGGCCGCTCGCTCTCTTTTCTTGATCGCCCTCTCATGGGTGAATACTTCAATGTCCCGCTTCATTGTAGGATTTCTGCCATGTCTCTACCAATTTAGTTTGACCATCTCTGTTAATAAGTTACGGAATACTAAATAAATAAGTAATTAGATACCTTACCGTTACTGGCTGCGCTCATAATGATAAGAATAAGAATAATGCGTATTGAACTGGTTTCATTAATTAGTGAGTTTATTTAAAGTAGCCTAATTAGTTAGAAGCAGGGGTTAAGTTGGGATTTGATATGTGGGGGGGGGGGGCTCTGTGTGGAGGTGCGAGAGGGGGGGGGGGGGCGGAGGTCGAGGATCTCATTATTTGACCTTAAGGGATATAGGCCTACACTGTGGCCCTAAAGCAACTGCTCCATTATCTGTATCAAATGCAGACATTGATGCCACCAAATGTGTACACAAATATATACACAAAAAAAGGTTTACAAATATCCAACCTTCAAATTGCTTTTTTAAATCAACACTGCTCTGCACACTTGCTAAAGAACATTTGTGTGGAAATCTCAATTCATTTGTAGGGCTGCGTGAGTATGGCCAAAAGGAGTAAATCTCACTGTAAACTATTTAATCATCACCAAATTCTGTGTTATTATGACCGATCATAACTCAGCTTTATGCAGACATACATTTAGCATGGTGTACAGGGCCGGTTCTTGGCATAGGTGACATAGGCGGTCGCCTAGGGCGACATTTTGAATGTGTGCGCTCATCCTAATGTTCAGCATTGATGTAACAACATTCATAATTAAGTCAAGGTAACACCCTTTTCACCCCGGTTACACTTTTCATTTGCCCCGTACGATGGGCGCTGTCAGTGATGAAAGTGGAGGGTGTTGGCTTATCAGGCGTCCGCAGCTCACAGCCAAAGTGGGTGTGGGATCGAGCGAGAGAGATAAATGCAATTTATGCAAACAAATATTTCCAAGGCACTCTTTTATAATTATTGGGGTAAACAGGTTTGAAATAATTTCAATGTTTACTATAGGACACTAAGGACAGTAAACCAGACATATCGTTTAAAACTTGAGATACAAAAATATGCAGAAATAAATGTTAACTAGGTCAAATAAGATATGAATGAACAACAAAAATAAAATAAGTTGCATTTATTTGTTATTGGCTATGGTAGGTTATTGGTTATGTTCACATATTTGGTTATTAAAATGTAAACCAATCTTTTTCATATGGGTGTTTAGAGTTCTACCCCCGGTCAGGTCTCTAGTAATGTGTGCTCAAAGTGCACCCGATTGAAGCATTTTACTTTAAATGTTCAAACATTTCTTCCTGGGGGGGGCATACCCCCGGACCCCACAAGAGGATGTGACGTCCACACCCCAATTCAAACATGTTCATTCAATACCGAATATATTTGAAGCCTTTTTGATGTATATATAATAACCAACATGTCAATACGTTTCTGTTTTTGTAGTATATTGGTCTTTTGTAGAGATTTTTCATTTATTCTTTATATATTCTATTGTGTATTCCTTGGGTACTTTTATCTTTTCTATTATACGATTGAAGTAAATGTGGGAAGCGTTTAACAACAGCCATTTACTTCAAAGATTGTTCTCAATGTTATTCTTATTTTTGTTAATCCTGGAAGAATGCCAGAAAAAAATACATTCTCTTCAAGAATAAAAAAAACATGACATCAGTAATTGTGAAAACAAATTAAATAAGTTGTTAGGTTAAGTCAGGGCCGGTTTTTGGCATAGGCGACATAGGCGGTTGCCTAGGGCGCCAGATCTGGGGGGGGGGGGGGGGGGGCGCTGCGCTGGCAGCTCTTTTGACTGTTTGCGCTCATCCTAATTTTCGGCCTTGATGTAACAACATTCATAATTAAGTCAAGGTAACACCCTTTTCACCCCGGTTACACTTTTCATTTGCCCTGTACGATGGATGCTGTAAGTGATGAAAGTGGGGGGTGTTGGCTTATCTGGCACCCGCAGCTCACAGCCAAAGTGGGCGTGGGATCGAGCAAGAGAGATAAATTCAATTTATGTAAACAAATATTTCCAAGGCACTCTTTTATAATTATTGGGGTAAACAGGTTTGAAATCATTTCAATGTATACTATAGGACAGTAACCAAAAATATCGTTTAAAACTTGAGAGATACACATACATGTTAACTAGGTAAAATAAAATATGAATGAACAACAAAAATAAAACAAGTTGCATTTATTTGCTATTGGCTATGGTAGATTATTGGTTATGTTCACATATTTGGTTATTAAAATGTAAACCAATCTTTTTCATATGGGTGTTTTACGGCCCGTCCACACAGCGGCGTGCGTTGCAAGCTTCACCATTCACTTTGAATGGGGTAACGTCACTTTGCTGGCGTGGCTCGCTGCAAAAGTTGAGCAATGTTCAAGTTTTGAAGCCACGGCAGAAGCGTTATCGAATCATATGACAGTACAAGCTCTAGCCAATCAAACCGCTGCTTGTATGTCAGGGGCGGGAGATTCATGTGATTGGTTGTTGGTTGAGTTTCAGACACGCCCGCCGGGAAGCTTCAACGCACGCCGCTGTGTGGACGGCCGTTAGAGTTGTACCCCCTAGATCAGGTCTCTAGTAATGTGTGCTCTAAGTGCACCAGATTGAAGCATGTTACTTTAAATGTTCAAACATTTCTTCCCGGGGGGGCATACCCCGGACCCCCCTAGAGGATGTGATGTCCTCACCCCAATTAAAACATGTTCATATAATACTGAATACATTTGAAGCCTTTTTGATGTATATAACCAACATGTCAATAAGTTTCTGTTTATGTAGTGCATTGGTCTTTTGTAGAGATTTTTCATTTATTCTTTATATATTCTATTGTGTATTACTTGGATACTTTTATTTGTTCTACTGAACGATTTTCTGGCAAGGGGGGGCGCCAGCTAAAATCTCGCCTAGGTCAGCAAATTGGTTAGAACCGGCCCTGATGGTGTAGGAAACGGGCTCCGTGTTACAAGACGGGTCGGGGGTTTGGCGGTACCACTGCAGACTCTCTGCACACACACACACACACCGCTGCAGATTCTCTGCACGAAGGAGCCACGGTGCTGCAGCTCCTGATCGGAGCAGAGACACACGTTCACTAAGCGGAACAACTATATCCTGTCACAGAGATCTGCTATTTTAAATTTTTAAGTCAACACATATCGACCCTAAATAAAGTCTATATTAAGAACGAGAGATGTTTTGACATTATGGCTTAAACAAATGACAAATGAGCGAGGGTGATGACGTCAGAGCATCGTCCTATGTGCCGGGGCTGAGCCCCGGACAGCCCCGGCCCAATTCAACCCCTGGTTAGAGGCCCTATCAGTATGTCTGGACTGCACAGACAGGTCAAATACATTAGAACAGAATTGTCCCCATTTTGTCTTTAATAGTTGAAATTAAGTCACCGAATGCAAGTAGTCGCCTTAGCTTATTTATTTGTTATGAGATGTGAATTACTGTTCAATTTAGTTGATGTAATAATCATTTGGTTTCTTTTACATTAAAAAAAAAAAGGTCTTATGTTTTTGTTCGGGGGGAGGCCCTTTTTCCAGTTTAGAGCAATAGCCCCTCCGCCTGCCTGCCTGCCTGCCTGCCCGCCCGCCTGCCCGCCCTACTAGTTGTTTTGTTTGGAAAGGTTTTGTCATTCTATTGCTCTTTACCGGCACCTGCAGAGCACAGGACTTTACATTGTACTTACAATTTTACATTGTAACTTAGCCTGTACTTCAACATCAATGCATGTGCTCGATATATGCTGTATTGAACCAATAAACTAAAACAAACTAACTGTATCACTATAACATGATGATGATGATGATGATGATGATGATGATGATGATGATGATGATGATGATGATGATGATGGTGATAAAAAATGCATCTAACGTTCCGCTGTTCATTATAATATAAAAACAGAGCATTAAACAAACCATCATGCTCTTACTTTGAAATCATGCGGAAATGTCGTCATCAGCGGGCAATCACGTGGTTTCCGAAAATAACCGAGTGACACGAGTAGATTTTAGAAGAGACCGGCGGAAAATATGTCTCAAAATTCCGTGTGTGTAAAAAGACGATCCACGAGCAGAGATTTGAGATCCGCAAGCGCATTTTTGGTCGACAAATACAAAATGGATTCACAAATGCCTGATCGAAAGTTGTACATGTTAAAGAGATATTCACAGATTTTTTTTTTATTTGTGAAAATATTTAGCGTATTTGCAGATCCGTTTTACACTTGCACATTTTTTGGTGAGTTTGCAAATCTTTTAAATGCATTTGTGGATGGTGTTTTACATTTACAAATCACATATTTACACACAAATTATTTTTATGTTCACACAAATAATTATGAGACATATCTATGCCCATAGTGTACCCTTTACTGCAGTGTCTACAGCTTCCTCTCTTGGTCTTCCCTGGAAAATGTGTCCTTGCGTACATCCAGTGGAGGTGATTTCTTGGATGGGGCCCCGTTTGGTGGACTCCCATCACCTGAGGATGGTCTCTTCTGAGCATTCAACGGGCATTCAACGGGCTCCTTGATGTCACTGTCGCTGCACTCCCGTTGCCTGAAGATGGTCGTCCTCTCTTTGGTGTTTTCAGAGGAGTTGTGTTCACCTCATTAGAACAGAATCAATCAAGATACATGTTAAAAATACATTAGGATACAAGTCAAAAATATTTGAGTGAAATATAAAAAAAATAGCCTACTACAAACGGCAAATAGCAGAAATGCATTCTTACCAGGATGAGAGAAGATGCTAGATCTGCCTGAAACTGCCTCCTGTTGCAGAGGAGCCAGGCGTTGATCACGGAAAGGATGATGGTGTGCCAGAAGATGTACACGTACCAGCGTCGGGACTTCATGGGTCTGGTCCAGCTCTGGACCGCTCTGCTGTCATACCATTTGACAGCACAGATGTTGTGGTTGGCCTCCACTCGGATGTCAAAGCTTCCTCTCCCTTTTTTCCTTCAAGCTCTTCTCCTCTTCAAGGTTACAGTTGGGTAAGCACACCTGCCCGGCTGTTCCCACATAACGAATTCCACGTTCAAGGAGCATCACTACAAAATCACTACCAAATGTTAATTTAGTAATTATCATATTAAAAGGGATACATCCAAGTTTCCCAAAACATTTCAGAAAGAACTGTTTCTGCCAGAACCAGAGTTAAATGTATTTTTGTAATTAATTAACTGATAAGATACAAGTAGAGTTTACAATATTGCTACAGATATCATTTCACATTCTTTTATCAGAAATAATGTATTCATTTATTCAATTCTGGTCTTAATTCAAAAATCTTAACAGAGGACACATTTAGAACTTAGTTATAGTGAATTATCAAAGACATTATATTTCTATTAGTGTTTTATTTCCATATGTGAACAACATTTAGCTGACGCTTTTATCCAAAGCGATTTACAATAAGTGCACACTGTGTTGTAATATTACAACATAGACATAAGCTGCTCAAAATCAAATGTTATGAATGTATTCCACAACAACTAAATATGTACATGTTCTATACATTGTAATAATCACAACAACATGTTTTAAGGCATTTTACTTCCTTGAATCTGACAAATCCAGTCCAATAAAACAAAGAGATGTTGCTCGTTTGAAGATTCTGAAGTTTTGTGAGTGTATGGCCACTGGCCAGAGGGCAGGACCTATAAACACATGTAGCCTACTACCCAATAGTGTCACGATCCTAATGTTATGTCACGTTTTTAGTTTAGTTCTGTCTTGTTTTGGGTGTTATTTTGTAATTATGTTCTCCCTGTCTCTTGTCTTCCTTCCTGTGTTTTTCCTCCTGTGTCTGATTGTCTAATTGTGTTCACCTGTAGCCCTTGTGTTTCTACCTCCCCTGTCCAGCTGCTTCTTGTCCCGTGATTACCCCTCTCTGTATTTAGTCTTGTCTTTTCCTGTGTTCCCCTGTTGGTTCATTGTTTGTCTCCCCTGTCTCCCTCCATGTTGGTCACGGTCAGGTTTGTGTGTTTATGCTACCTTGTGCTATCTATGTTTTCGATTCATGCCATGTTTTTGTTTATCAGCTTTTAAATAAAGCTCGCTTTTGTTTCTAGACCTTTTTTGTAGTCTGCATTTGGGTCCTACATTTTCCGCTCTCTTAACAGTGGTCTTAACAAATAGCATTGTGAGGCTGAACAAAAGGACCTTTTGACTATGTAAATGTATTCTTTAAAAAAACAAAACATTTTCGGACTTTTTTAGGATAGCTTAAAGCAGGCATCCTCAAAGTACGGACTCTGGTCCGGATCCGGACCGAACCACAACTGTCTCTGGACTCTGAGCAAATTATACTTTTCATATGTATTATCTGTGTTATCTGCGAGACATCGCCACAACGCAACGAGTCAAAATGATCCGCTATGTCCATAGACTGCAAACAGCGCTCATCGGACATTTATGAGAGAAAGTCTCTAATGTCCGAGTGCAAGTGAATACAGCACAAGATGCACGTCATGTAACTCCTCCCCCGGTCCTGGCGCGAGCGTGGACATATGATTGGCGGCGATTTCATTTGAACGAGACGGCGCAAAACGAGAAGCATTCGGACCCAAGCACAGAAGGAATGAGGTATTTGCGGTCTACACTGACAGAGAAGAGACTGTCAGTTTGGCTGTACTCAGCATTGAATCAAAACGCACTAAAGCTGTTGATCTTAATACGTTTGTGAGGCGTTTTGCTGAACAAAATGGTAATCGCCGCATTCAGCTGTAGACACGTCAACTTGATGCTCTGCTCACGGATGAGCATACAAAACTATTAAGATGATGACCTTACGTGTGTAAATATATTTTTTTCTTTGAGGGGGTCTGCCCCCAAAAAACAGTTTTAAGTCCTGAGAAAGTCAAATAAGACGGTGTGTAAAACTTCACTGCCCAGCCAAAAAAAAGTAACCACTTTGATTTAACTAGGTTAGTAGGTAAGGACATTCCACTGGATAATAACTGAAGTATAAAAGAATGCATGACTGAAGTGATGGAGACCATGTTGAAGGCAAACAAAAAGAGGAAATAACAGGTCAAATCAAGCAAATCCCCCTTTCAGATTCCACAGCAACCAGAAGAACATAAATACTGGCTGGTGATTTGATTAATCAGCTTTGTGATGGAATAAAAAATGCACAGTGCATTTCCTTAGCTGTGGATGAGTCCACTGACACCGCTGACATTGCTCAGTTGCTGGTGTTTGTGAGTTTTTATGATGAGGCAAAGGGGGAGTTTGTTGAAGATGTGTTGGGCCTGACGAGGGGGCAAGACATTTATAAAGCAGTAATGGGAATGCTGAATGAAAAAGAGTGCAGCTGCCTTTATTCATCATAACTGTGCAGCTCTTACACTGCGACTCTGAGGGATCAAGCACAGACACAATAACAATGAAAACTGCTGCATACAGATTATTTTTGTTTTTGCAACCTCGTGTTAAGAATCTTGTTGCAATTGTTTAAAAGTTTGAATGACCATAAGAAATGGACCTTTGTCTTATTGAAACATTTATTTTGGACCTTTAAGATTTGTATTTGAGTACCCCTGGCTTAAAGTAATGTTGTAAAATTACAACAGTGGGCCTCACAGGGTTAACAAAATAAGTTACATTGCTGATTTTTAGTTATTTGTCTATTCATATACTTCTGTCTTTATTGAATATTTTAGCCTTGCTGTTTTATGCCTTCTTTGTCTTGGATCTTTACACTTGCATTGACTGTAAGAATTTTGTTTTTCCACCAAGAAAGTGCATCATAAGGAAACATTTAGTCATTAGGAGTATACTTGAGTATTCTTCATCTATTAATTTGAATGCTAATGTAGTATAGTATAGTTAGTGATGTTTTTTATTTATGGATATGATACTTGCTTATAGGTTTTGCCAGTCAATAAATGTTCTGTTATTAGTACCATTAGCAGATAGAAACAAAACGGAGCATTTGGAAAAGAGAAATAGTAACTCAAAATAGAACCTGTGTTCAATTGTTGGGAGCAATTAAAAATCAAGTGCAATATTGTTTTATTTCATATTAAGAAATGCCATAAGGATTCCCAGATCTTGCAGACATGTTATCTGATGTAGTCATTGTCGTTTGAGATGGAATAATCTGCATACACTTGTTTGAAATAATGTGTAAACTAAATAACTAGATTATATGTAATTTGGCATTAAGACAATGTATATGAATTACTGTCATAACAGAGCATCATTCAAAATCTCAGTTCACTGGTACCACACATATTGTAGACTGTATGGTACTCCATACAGTTGGTTGGAGTTGCCACAAGGAGGAGCAACAGCACATTTGGTGTTGGTGATGTGGCAGCTCAGAGAAAAAACTTCTGATGAAGGAACATTCTCCATTTTATTTTTTATTTAACTAATCTGTTTCTTGGAAAATAAAATGGGGGGGGGGGGGGGGTGTGCTGTTCCTACTAAAGTATGTCACTTTGCATTCTCAAAAAGGTATTTCAAAGTGTCTATAAGCAAGACGTTGTACTCAAAGTTGAAACTGAGCTCAGTGATATTTGATATGTTGTACAGCCACTGCTTCACGCAAAAACAAACTTTGTACATTTAATCTGCAGCACATATGATCCACAATAACATAACTACTACATACAAGCTTCATCTGACATGTTGTTTTTTTTAACAGTGAGACTTATATGAATGACCTGTATGCAGAGGAATGCGTTATTCACAAAAATTATTGATGGTTTTGTTCGAACAGAGACGCTGGACTGACTGCCAGACTGTGCCATGACTTGCTGACTTGCCGTAGGATGGGGTATATGAAAACATGGACAGAAGCATCTCTCCCTGTTTTAGGCATATGTTTCTGTTTTTGTAGATAAGTCTATCTCAAAGACACATATTCACTTAAAGTATGAACACAGATGTGTACTTTGCACAGGAAGCCTTAAAGTCAAGCATTTAGGCATTTGCTCAATTTGCCTCTTGTTTACTGAGCCGAGACTTCAGATGAAATGGGTGGACTGTTGGAGTTATAAAAAACATATTTAATGCAGCAGCTACTACTAAATGTCAACTGTGACTTTTCACAGTTACGTTTTACTTTCAAAGTGGGAAACCCCTTGTCGTTTTTATTTGACTTTTTCATTTAATTAAATATTTAATCATTCTTAAGTGGGGTGACAAGGACACAAGTCTTAAATTAAGTAAATCCTTTTGCATCTGCAGTGTTAATAATTCACTTCCCCATTGTCCTTCTTCTTTCCTTTGGCTGTTTTAACCTAAAGTTCTACTTAATACATATTTTTCGTAATGCATTACAACATTCATGTCATAATTAAATAATCACCTAATGCAAACAATGGTGATTACATTCCTAATTTTTTTTTTATCATATCCACCCAGACAGGCTAAATGCCAGCAACCATGATATTGTTTTTGCCAAACCGTAAAAAAAAGTTGTTTTGGTCTGCACACACCTTGGACATGTTTGTTATTGAGTTTTCTGAGGAAAGGGCACACAAAACGAGGCTGGATATCTATTGTTGTGGAAATGCCTCAATGAGAGAGAGGGAAAGGGGGAGGTTGTATTTGTGACAACGTGGTGGACTCAAAAAGGATTAGTCCAAGTTCTTAATGTGTGAGATGAATGCATATGTTATATAATATCAAATTTATAATATTTACGGTGTGATTGGCATGACAATTAATCCATATATTTTCCATATATCATTATGTGCTCATGAAAACAAATATTTAAATGAGAATACGTGCTGTAGCTGTGCAGCTAATGGTACAGTCCAACACCAGTTCTCCCCCAAATTGCGGCACCGTCCTATAAAAAGTAGCGAGCGCACAAAGTTGGTGCGACAGACTTGTTGTTTTGACTGAAGTGAAATATCTAAAATATAACTTCCTGCAGAGAGATGGAGCACACAGAGGTGGGGAAGCCAGAATCGTTGGAGGATCTGATAAAAATCCTGCATCAAATTTTCGAGAGTGACAACATCAATGTTGAGGAGGTTCAACATATAATGGAGGCATATGAGAGCAACCCCCAGGACTGGATGAAGCATGCAAAGTTCGACCAGTACAGGTAAAAATGTGATTGTTTATTAACGCTCATGATATTTGACTGCCATTAACTAATCAGATATAACACGTTTATTATGCTGATGCACTTTGCACTGTGGATTCGTAGCCTTGTCTGTCGCCTTGGCCTAGTGTGTTCATGCTTTTACTCCAGTCCAAATGTTGTTGTTACATTTTTTTAACTTTTGTTAATATTGTGTGTCTGTATCTGATCTTGATTTTGTTGCAAATCAACGATGGCTGTTCTCGTAGGAGCTGCCCTTGACATGACGAATATAGTGAAGTTAGAAGGTTATTCATAACGTTTGCAAATAATTGCACATTCACAACATTAATTCAATATTTAAAAAATAATCGGGCTCATGTTTGAACAAAAACCAGTTCTTGCAAATGAATGAATGCAGATTTCGTCACATCGTATTTGAATAAAAGAGAGGAAAAACCCGACTTCTGCCAAATTCATAAGAATGCAGTCTATTTAGGAACACTGCTCCTACATTAGGCTGACAACCTTATACAAAACAGTTTATTTTAAATTCTAAATGTTTAAATCTGCAGTGGAGAAAAAAATAGAGTGCTCAAACGCTTTGAATAGCTTCAGTGAGGGGTCAATGGAGGGAGGGTGAGGGTGCCATCCAATCAACACTGAGAACACACACCCGAATGACTGTCTGTTGTCCGCGAGGGAGCTGCAGCTGCCTCAAAAACATTTGTAGAGACTGCCGGAATCACACAGAGCACAACAACGTGCAGAGTAATGTTTACAGAACAAGCACGGACGCAAAATGGCCTATATGACATCATTGGGGTATCTGTATGGAAATAAAATAAAGAAAAAACATTAAGTATCACCTTGTTGTCGGTTAGTGTGGGGTCCAGCAGGAATTTAGTGCGGGTGACATTAAACAGTTGTCCATTATAGGTAATCCTACAACAGGTTAACTGTATGGAAACGGCAATAAATTAGAATAATATTGGCAAATTGGACATTTAAATCAAATAAAGATCATAGTGTTTAAATCTTGGTCACATTGAGATTTAGCTTTGTCCTAAAAATGATTGAAAAAATATTGAGAATTAGCATTCAATGTAAAACGTTTGACAACGCCTCTTCTCTGGACTCCTTTGGGATATTTGCTATGCACTTTATATCTCCCTGTTTAACACTGTCCTCTTCTTTAGGTACACAAGAAACTTGGTGGACGAGGGTAACGGGAAATTCAACCTCATGATTCTGTGCTGGGGAGAAGGCCATGGCAGGTGAGATGCTCCCGCCTGCAAATTGAGGGTTGACATCACAAACACAATTGTTGCTTATTTTATTGCATCATACAATAACATCCAAATTGTGTTTAGCTATTTAGCA